>NC_092255.1:18424067-18614067 GCF_036320965.1 Panulirus ornatus | reverse complement strand
CGCTGTAGTTTTCACCCTCGCTTCTGATACAGTAACATGTAATCGTCTTGCACACGACGCCCCCCACCATACAAAACAGAAAAGGCAAGATGAACAGACGTTATTCAAGCTTTCGTCTTTTAATCTATTCCTGGTTTTTTTTCGGGCAGAATTTGATTTATATTGTTATACGTTCCCAGGGAGGTAAGTTGGACTTGGTCTGAAACCTTGTGGAGCACCTAGAAACTAGTATGAAACCTTGTGGAACACCTAGGGACTGGTATGAAACTTTGTGGAACACCTAGAAACTGGTATGAAACCTTGTGGAACACCTAGGGGCTGGTATAAAACCTTGTGGAACACCTAGGGACTGGTATGAATCCTTGTGGGACACCTAGGAACTGGTATGAAACCTTGTGGAACACCTAGGGACTGGTATGAAACCCTGTGGAACACCTAGGGACTGGTATGAAACCTTATGGAACACCTAGGGACTGGTATGAAACCTTGTGGGACACCTAGAAACTAGTATGAAACCTTGTGGAACGCCTAAGGACTGGTATGAAACCTTGTGGAACACCTAGGGACTGGTATGAATCCTTGTGGAACACCTAGGGACTGGTATGAAACCTTGTGGAACACCTAGAGACTAGTATGAAACCTTGTGGAACGCCTAGGGACTGGTATTAAACCATGTGGAACACCTAAGGACTGGCATGGAACCTCATCGTCCACCTAGGGACTGGCATGGAGCCTCATCGTCCACCTAGGGACTGGCATGGAACCTCATCGTCCACCTAGGGACTGGCATGGAACCTCGTCGTCCACCTAGAGATTGGCATGAGCCCCAGTGGTCCACTTTGGGCTGTCCTGAAATCATACCTCCATCCTCTCGTCTCTACTTCTCGTCTCTCCATTGCCCTTCGGCTTGGAATTATTTCTTTCCTCGTCACATCTCTATCATAGAATATATCTGAAACGCTGTCACACCTACACATCAATGGATTTATGACTTCCAATCACGTCAGGAATTTTCTTATATGCACTTTTCGATTGCTTGTCTTTGTCCTTGGATCAAAATCCCCATCACTTTACCTCAGGAGGTACACACACACACACACACACACAAAGGATCGCGATACAATCCACTCTGTGAACTGGGGTAAATTCCTTCGAGATTTACATGTTGTAACCTGGGAAATTTTTTCTCAAAATGTTTGTTTCTCTTGTTAAGTTCTGTGGCTACAGATCGAAATCAAGATCTATCGAGAGTTTAACAACAAAACTGGGGGAAAAGAAGCTTAATTTACCATTGATCAGAAATCCACGTTTGTTGGGACATACAGTAAGTTAATCGTTCCTTCCAAGATAGAAACACATCACTTGACTCCTGGCATCCGTCGTCCAACACTGACTGAACGCTCAGAATAATGAGACATCCCATCCTGGGGTAGGAGTCCTGGTCCCTAATGAGACATCCCAAGTCCAGTTCTTCCTGGGGTAGGAGTCCTGGTCCCTTTTGAAAGGCCAATTTTTCTCTGTCGTCTGTGTCGGCTTTATCATCCGCGCTCGAGCTTCCCCCACTGATCCCCACTACCTGGCAACTCTAGGGCAACCATACGGGTCGCATGATACAGACTAGGGTAGAATCTTTTACGAGATCTGGACCCTCAGCGTCTCCGGCTGAGCCACGATGAACGGCTCAGTGGCCCTTGTGTCATCTGGGGTATCTTTGGTATCCCTACACTAACTAGGCGGAGTCCTAGGATATGTGACTCTGTTCTAGAGTTTCCAAGAGGTGAATCACTGGTAAGGAACAAGAGCGAGAGCACGGAAGCCTAAAGTTGACAGACGATGGACAAAAATCTTGGGCGTCCTTCAAGGGGACGGTAGTGGGTCAGAACCCCTCAGAAATCAAACCTGGCCAGTGTTACGTATCGCAGTATACACGCACACTTTGCTAGGCCCGATATTACCAGGGGTCCTGCTAGGAGGGGGTCCTTACTCCTCCTACCATCCCTAAGTGACTGGCCCAGTTTTTGTTCGTCGTCTGTGCACTTCTCGATTACGTAGCTGTATCTCGCAATTTTTTTTTTCTTCCCCCCTCTCCAGTGACCCACTCGCTGCCTTGAAACAAAGGAGGGTTCAAATTTGGGAGTCTATGTTATGGCTCCTGTGGTTCCTAAGGAGTCATGCTTAGTTTTTACCCCGTCGTCTTTGGACTTTATAGTCGTCTGTGCTTGAGTTGTCGCATATATAGTTTTTTTCTTTCCTCTTGACTCACTGCTTTAAAGCCCCCAGGACGGTGGAGCGTCTCCAAGAATGTAGGCCAGGTTCGACTTTGGGAGGTAACTTGATTCTTAATGTCCCCGGGGGCTGAGCAAGGTTTATCTATTCCTTATTTGTCATCTGTGTACTTCGCTTCCGTGTTCTAGTTGTCGTTACTTACCAATTACCCACAGCTGTGAGACTCCAGGGTGAAGATACGTGTTCTAGAATACAGGACACTTGTCGAGTTCATGGGTTTTGGCCCCAAAGCGTTCCTGTCGAAACGGGCAAAATTTTTGTCTGTTGTCATTTGACTGTTGCTTCCTGAAGTCTTTTATCATTATTCTTTTATGTCTTAAATCCACAGCCTCGAAGCTCTAAGGCAATGGCGTGTGTCCCCACACAGGGGCAAGGTTCGATTTTATTTTGGGCTGGTCAGGGCCAATTTTCATTTGTCCTCTGAGAGCTTAAAGAATATAGGAGTGAACCAAGATACGTACATACCTATCAAGTTTTCACTCAGTCGACCCAAAGATGTGGCATAAAACCTCCTTCCTTAAGGATGAGGGTCGAACAAGTAATGGCAAAAAACAATACATCTCCCTCCACTGGGAGGCAGACATAACTATGACTCAATCGTAATTCCTCGCTTCATCATCGTAATACGGATAAATTACTCCTACCGTTCGCCTGTAACCAGAAGAATGTATCAGTCGAGACGGTCCTGGTTTCCTTAGGTAAGTCTACAAGGGCTGTATACACAGTGAGAGTGTCTGTGGTCTTAGAATTATCCTTAACACCCGAAGAAGGTGTTAAAGATTATTCGATTGGGGGATGTACCTCATTGTTGACACCCTAACCTAACTGGCCCACCTGCAGTTAGTTGAGTGCTTAACCACTCGAGTATGACCTTAAGATACTGGAAGCATGACGGTGCAAGCCTGGAGGGTGTGACTGCCTGGCTTTTGACCCGACCGGTTAGAGGCAGATCGAAGGCCACCATCCTTAAACCAATGACCCCTCCACAAAACTTTCCTCCTCACTTTTTGGAACTTCCCTATTTCAGGTAGGCATACATAAACCCCCTCCATCCTGCCTGTCAGGAGAGAGAGAGAGAGAGATTAAGTATATGATGAAGGAAAAGGAGTGGACAGACAGCCACTGCTTATGTGGGAGCAATGACAGTATCTTACTGAGGAGCGCCTGATGCTTCTGTCCTTTTAAAGTTTACCGTCTGGTACGTCATCCAGAGTGGCCTTTGATGTACTCTGTATCCAGCTACTGTGGCATCTGGTACGTCATCCAGAGTGGCCTTTGATGCACTCTGTATCCAGCTACTGTGGCATCTGGTACGTCATCCAGAGTGGCCTTTGATGCACTCTGTATCCAGCTACTGTGGCATCTGGTACGTCATCCAGAGTGGCCTTTGATGCACTCTGTATCCAGCTACTGTGGCATCTGGTACGTCATCCAGAGTGGCCTTTGATGCACTCTGTATCCAGCTACTGTGGCATCTGGTACGTCATCCAGAGTGGCCTTTGATGCACTCTGTATCCAGCTACTGTGGCATCTGGTACGTCATCCAGAGTGGCCTTTGATGCACTCTGTATCCAGCTACTTGGCATCTGGTACGTCATCCAGAGTGGCCTTTGATGCACTCTGTATCCAGCTACTGTGGCATCTGGTACGTCATCCAGAGTGGCCTTTGATGCACTCTGTATCCAGCTACTGTGGCATCTGGTACGTCATCCAGAGTGGCCTTTGATGCACTCTGTATCCAGCTACTGTGGCATCTGGTACGTCATCCAGAGTGGCCTTTGATGCACTCTGTATCCAGCTACTGTGGCATCTGGTACGTCATCCAGAGTGGCCTTTGATGCACTCTGTATCCAGCTACTGTGGCATCTGGTACGTCATCCAGAGTGGCCTTTGATGCACTCTGTATCCAGCTACTGTGGCATCTGGTACGTCATCCAGAGTGGCCTTTGATGCACTCTGTATCCAGCTACTGTGGCATCTGGTACGTCATCCAGAGTGGCCTTTGATGCACTCTGTATCCAGCTACTGTGGCATCTGGTACGTCATCCAGAGTGGCCTTTGATGCACTCTGTATCCAGCTACTGTGGCATCTGGTACGTCATCCAGAGTGGCCTTTGATGCACTCTGTATCCAGCTACTGTGGCATCTGGTACGTCATCCAGAGTGGCCTTTGATGCACTCTGTATCCAGCTACTGTGGCATTGATACCGTGAGGAGGTGAGGGAAGACAGAGAGAAATCCGACAGACAGACAGAGTTACGATCATCCACAGTCGGTCAAGCGCGACCAGTTTCTACCATCATAACGCCGTGTGAGCGTTAACCTAGCGAGGTGTGATCGTGTCCGTCCTCACGCAGGAGGAGAGGACCGGAGGGGACGCTGCTCCTCCGCCCCCTGCCGGTGGGTGAGGTGCTCATCAGAAGGCCGTCCAGGACCACACCCGACCGGAGAGGTGTGGTTTTTTTTTGACAACTTTTACGACAAAAACTAGGAAGGTCGGGGGGTCCCCTCGCTCGGGCCCCCTACAACACCCTCCATGCCAAGCTTTCCGCCTCACAGTTATACCTCACTGCCTACACACACACACACACACACACACACACACACACACACACCCTTGCGAGGGCATCACTGCCACCCGTCCCTCACTGTTACTGGGGCGTGACCTGGGGGGTATCGAAATCGGGATTTGTTACGGGATGGTGTTACTGTTACCATCTCGTGTAACGCCGGGGGGTCTGTTACTACGTTGGTGTTACTATACCGTTACACTTGCACTAACGTGGATTTGTACACTGAAGCGTGTTTACCGGCTTCCGCTGATAGACGTTTTCTTTTCATGGTGGTGTGTGAGGAGCCACTGCCCTCACTCCTGCATCACCTCACAGCACACACACACACACACACACACACACACACACACACACACACACACACGCACACACAAACACGGGCCTCCATGGTGTAGTGTTTAGCGTTACTGACCCTGGGTTAGTCAAGTCAGAAAGAGTTCGAATACTTGGTGCTACAGTCGGCCCACAGCCATCCCAAATGTTCATCCCTCCCTAAGGGCTGGTCGATGGATACCTGGCTAAGTCCAGTGTGTAAATACATGTACGTACACACGTAAGAATCAAGCCAATGTACCTATTTTACAAGGATATGAGACGTGGCAACTCGAATGTAAAAGTATCCCTTCGTAACACACAAAAAAGGTAACTACATAATTGTAATCACACATGTTACAACGCATGTCCTTCTATCGTTATATCATATGTATTCAAATGATCGTGCTATTTGAAGAATTCTTCTGAAGAGGATATATTGTTCTTCTGACACTGAATTTCTATTTGCAATCACGTCTTCACTCCATTTACCTGCACAAACTATCACTTTTATCATTGTTTTACATCACGGAACGTTTATTTTTCATACATATTCGCCATTTTCCGTGTTAGCGATGTAGTGTTCAGGACAGAGGACCGAGTTTTAGAGGGAATATCCTCACTTGGCTTCCTTGTCTGTTCCTTCTTTTGGAAAATTAAAAACAGGAGGGGATGCTTTCCAGCCCCACGCTTCCTCCCCTTTTAGTCGCCTCCTACGACAAGCAGGGAATATGTGGGAAGTCTTCTTTCTCCCCTATCCCTAGGGATAATATATATATATATATATATATATATATATATATATATATATATATATATACTCTATCTACAGGTCTGTGCGTTTGAGTTATATGATGAAACTTTGTGAGCTGTATACAGTTAATGAGGCGGGAGACTCTCTCTCTCTCGTGGAAGGGGAGACTCTCTCTCGCTCTCTCTCGTGGAACATGTAGTGTAATGTAAAGCAGCTTCAGTACATGGTCAGAACTCCTGCCGGAGCAGAGGTCTATCCACCACGCCCCCTCCGCCAGTGTCTTTCCTGCTACGTAACCTTACCCTGCTGAAAACCCTCCACGCACCCTACTGGCCCACACCTGTCCACCTTACTCACTCAGCTACTGGGGCGCCCAGATCTCGCCCCTCGACGCCCGGGCCCACCCTGGAGGATGGTCAGCGGACGCCCAGTACCCGGGTCGTCACAGCCATGGCTGGCCGCCCGCCCCTCAAGGCCGACTTAAAGGAAAACGGGTTTCTTGCAATGGGGGATCTCTCCCCCAGTACCACCAGTAGCACATACCAGTACCATCTCTCCCCCCAGTACCACCAGAAGCAACTACTGGTACCATCTCTTCCCCCAGTACCACCAGAAGCAACTACTGGTACCATCTCTTCCCCCAGTACCACCAGAAGCAACTACTGGTACCATCTCTTCCCCCAGTACCACCAGAAGCAACTACTGGTACCATCTCTTCCCCCAGTACCACCAGAAGCAACTACTGGTACCATCTCTTCCCCCAGTACCACCAGAAGCAACTACTGGTACCATCTCTTCCCCCAGTACCACCAGTAGCACATACCAGTACCATCTCTCCCCCCAGTACCACCAGTAGCACATACCAGTACCATCTCTCCCCCCAGTACCACCAGAAGCAACTACTGGTACCATCTCTTCCCCCAGTACCACCAGAAGCAACTACTGGTACCATCTCTTCCCCCAGTACCACCAGAAGCAACTACTGGTACCATCTCTTCCCCCAGTACCACCAGAAGCAACTACTGGTACCATCTCTTCCCCCAGTACCACCAGAAGCAACTACTGGTACCATCTCTTCCCCCAGTACCACCAGAAGCAACTACTGGTACCATCTCTTCCCCCAGTACCACCAGAAGCAACTACTGGTACCATCTCTTCCCCCAGTACCACCAGAAGCAACTACTGGTACCATCTCTTCCCCCAGTACCACCAGAAGCAACTACTGGTACCATCTCTTCCCCCAGTACCACCAGAAGCAACTACTGGTACCATCTCTTCCCCCAGTACCACCAGAAGCAACTACTGGTACCATCTCTTCCCCCAGTACCACCAGTAGCACATACCAGTACCATCTCTCCCCCCAGTACCACCAGTAGCACATACCAGTACCATCTCTCCCCCCAGTACCACCAGTAGCACATACCAGTACCATCTCTCCCCCCAGTACCACCAGAAGCAACTACTGGTACCATCTCTTCCCCCAGTACCACCAGAAGCAACTACTGGTACCATCTCTTCCCCCAGTACCACCAGTAGCACATACCAGTACCATCTCTCCCCCCAGTACCACCAGAAGCAACTACTGGTACCATCTCTTCCCCCAGTACCACCAGTAGCACATACCAGTACCATCTCTCCCCCCAGTACCACCAGAAGCAACTACTGGTACCATCTCTTCCCCCAGTACCACCAGAAGCAACTACTGGTACCATCTCTTCCCCCAGTACCACCAGAAGCAACTACTGGTACCATCTCTTCCCCCAGTACCACCAGAAGCAACTACTGGTACCATCTCTTCCCCCAGTACCACCAGAAGCAACTACTGGTACCATCTCTTCCCCCAGTACCACCAGAAGCAACTACTGGTACCATCTCTTCCCCCAGTACCACCAGAAGCAACTACTGGTACCATCTCTTCCCCCAGTACCACCAGAAGCAACTACTGGTACCATCTCTTCCCCCAGTACCACCAGAAGCAACTACTGGTACCATCTCTTCCCCCAGTACCACCAGTAGCACATACCAGTACCATCTCTCCCCCCAGTACCACCAGAAGCAACTACTGGTACCATCTCTTCCCCCAGTACCACCAGAAGCAACTACTGGTACCATCTCTTCCCCCAGTACCACCAGAAGCAACTACTGGTACCATCTCTTCCCCCAGTACCACCAGAAGCAACTACTGGTACCATCTCTTCCCCCAGTACCACCAGAAGCAACTACTGGTACCATCTCTTCCCCCAGTACCACCAGAAGCAACTACTGGTACCATCTCTTCCCCCAGTACCACCAGAAGCAACTACTGGTACCATCTCTTCCCCCAGTACCACCAGAAGCAACTACTGGTACCATCTCTTCCCCCAGTACCACCAGTAGCACATACCAGTACCATCTCTCCCCCCAGTACCACCAGAAGCAACTACTGGTACCATCTCTTCCCCCAGTACCACCAGAAGCAACTACTGGTACCATCTCTTCCCCCAGTACCACCAGTAGCACATACCAGTACCATCTCTCCCCCCAGTACCACCAGAAGCAACTACTGGTACCATCTCTTCCCCCAGTACCACCAGAAGCAACTACTGGTACCATCTCTTCCCCCAGTACCACCAGTAGCACATACCAGTACCATCTCTCCCCCCAGTACCACCAGAAGCAACTACTGGTACCATCTCTTCCCCCAGTACCACCAGAAGCAACTACTGGTACCATCTCTTCCCCCAGTACCACCAGAAGCAACTACTGGTACCATCTCTTCCCCCAGTACCACCAGAAGCAACTACTGGTACCATCTCTTCCCCCAGTACCACCAGTAGCACATACCAGTACCATCTCTCCCCCCAGTACCACCAGAAGCAACTACTGGTACCATCTCTTCCCCCAGTACCACCAGAAGCAACTACTGGTACCATCTCTTCCCCCAGTACCACCAGAAGCAACTACTGGTACCATCTCTTCCCCCAGTACCACCAGAAGCAACTACTGGTACCATCTCTTCCCCCAGTACCACCAGAAGCAACTACTGGTACCATCTCTTCCCCCAGTACCACCAGTAGCACATACCAGTACCATCTCTCCCCCCAGTACCACCAGAAGCAACTACTGGTACCATCTCTTCCCCCAGTACCACCAGAAGCAACTACTGGTACCATCTCTTCCCCCAGTACCACCAGAAGCAACTACTGGTACCATCTCTTCCCCCAGTACCACCAGAAGCAACTACTGGTACCATCTCTTCCCCCAGTACCACCAGTAGCACATACCAGTACCATCTCTCCCCCCAGTACCACCAGAAGCAACTACTGGTACCATCTCTTCCCCCAGTACCACCAGAAGCAACTACTGGTACCATCTCTTCCCCCAGTACCACCAGAAGCAACTACTGGTACCATCTCTTCCCCCAGTACCACCAGTAGCACATACCAGTACCATCTCTCCCCCCAGTACCACCAGAAGCAACTACTGGTACCATCTCTTCCCCCAGTACCACCAGTAGCACATACCAGTACCATCTCTCCCCCCAGTACCACCAGTAGCACATACCAGTACCATCTCTCCCCCCAGTACCACCAGAAGCAACTACTGGTACCATCTCTTCCCCCAGTACCACCAGTAGCACATACCAGTACCATCTCTCCCCCCAGTACCACCAGAAGCAACTACTGGTACCATCTCTTCCCCCAGTACCACCAGAAGCAACTACTGGTACCATCTCTTCCCCCAGAACCACCAGAAGCAACAACGGGTACCATCTCTTCCCCCAGTACCACCAGTAGCACATACCAGTACCATCTCTCCCCCCAGTACCACCAGAAGCAACTACTGGTACCATCTCTTTCTCCAGTACCACCAGTAGCACCTACCAGTACCATCTCTCCCCCAGTACCACCAGAAGCAACTACTGGTACCATCTCTTCCCCCAGTACCACCAGAAGCAACTACTGGTACCATCTCTTTCTCCTGTACCACCAGTAGCACATACTAGTACCATCTCTCCCCCCCAGTACCACCAGAAGCAACTACTGGTACCATCTCTTTCCCCAGTACCACCAGTAGCACCTACCAGTACCATCTCTCCCTCCAGTACCACCAGAAGCAACTACTGGTACCATCTCTTCCCCCAGTACCACCAGTAGCACATACCAGTACCATCTCTCCCCCCAGTACCACCAGTCATTAGCTCGATATCAACACTTCTCCAGCACGAACGTAACAATTAGAACCACTAATGTCCCCAGAACCACTTGCTCCTACCATGAAACCAAGCACCACCACCAGTACCCCACTCCAACAACCCCCCTTGTGTCAGAGGTTCTCCCAGTACAACGCAAACCCCTCCTGCATCCCCAGTGCAACGACAATGACCTTCCATCAACACCTAGAGTGACACCATCAGTAACTACCACCACTAATCACCAACCGCTAGTGCCACCTTCGGCCACAGAGACACCAAGAACGACAACTTCCCTGCCAACGGAGTGCCAGCATCCGTTTCCAACCATCCCAACATGACAGGAGCAGAAGAAGCAGACATCAGCCGAGGGGCGTGGCTGATCGCGGAACGCCTACACAATTACGATCGCTGGACCAGTTCAAGCTGTATGGCGGGTGTCACCACGCCTCTCCTTGATACACAGGCCTCGTCCTAACGAACGGCATCATCACCTCTGCATAGTAACCAGCACTGGCTGGTCCAGGTACACACTTCCTGCACCCCACCCATATCTCGTACCTGGTCCTGGTAAGCGGCTACAACCACACCCATACCACCTTGTAGACCTATATTCCTGGTCCTAAGGAGATGCTACATCACGGCAATGCCATGTTATCATGTACCTAGCCTGAGTTCTAAGCCTAGCCATAAACACGATGAAGGGCTATGGAAATACACACACACACACACACACACACACACACACACACACACCTACACACACACGACTCTGGGAATTTCAGAGGGGACAGAAAAATCTACCTTTTTCAAAAAAGTCTAAAGTTTAGCGGTGTAGGAAAAGAAACAAATGTCACAACCGACATTTTCCTGAGCTGTCATCCCACCAGTGTGGATCATTGTTAATAATTTACTGGGATAATTAATCCTACAGGAATATATATATATATATATATATATATATATATATATATATATATATATATATATATATATATATATATATATATATATATATGCGTGTGTGTGTGTGTGTGTGTGTGTGTGTGTGTGTGTGTGTTTGTGTGTGTATGTGTGTGTAAAATTCAACTAGTATCTTTTTTTTCTAGTAAAGTAACAAGATTCCTATAGCAAAGTGAACACTCTTGCTGCAACTCCCCACAGTACGTGTGAGCACCTCTGTCTCACACGACCCCGAACATCATCTGTGCCACAAGAGGACACATGAAGACCACAAGAAGGAACACGAGCCCTTGTAAGCGGTCGGTTCCGCAGCCTTCAATGAGGCCAGTGATGGCGAAGCCGCAAGCATTAGGCACACACGGATATTGGAGAGTGCAATGTCTTGCAAGGCGAAACACAGCCTCCCACCTCACCCCCTCCACACACACACACACACACACACACAACACATACACACACAATTACCGATATCGAATATTCTTTTGTTCCTCCCTAAAGGCACCTCAAATGACTATGTATATAATCACATATTTAAACTCGAGAGTCAAACAACACGATCAACACAGTTGTTATGTTTACTACCGAGTGACTAAAGACCAAAAACAGTTAAAGTGATCCGAGGAAATATGTGTCGAGGACGGGTTTCTCGAGACGTCTTGAAAGCCAAGTTCTTAAAACCGGTTTTCACCATCTGTTCGTTTTCGTGATTGGGTCGACATAATCTGACTGCGTTGTTATGTTGCGCAGGTGGACAAGGAGAGGACCACCTCGTTAGGGAGGGGAGACTCGCTCAGTCTGTGGTACGGATGGACGTGATCTCCTTCATCTCAGGTACGAGTTCCAATGCCAATCCTGAGTTGTGTGGTGTGTGTGTGTGTGTGTGTGTGTGTGTGTGTGTGTGTGTGTGTGTGTGTGTGTGTCAATGTCAGTCCTGAGTTGTGTGGTGTGTGTGTGTGTGTGTGTGTGTGTGTGTGTGTGTGTGTGTGTGTGTGTGAGGGGGGGTTCAAGTATATTCACATAATAACTAAAAAGATTCGAGTCTTCATGTGTGTTACGTCTGATTTAGGTACGTTAGGCGCTCTTTCTTTGGGGGGAGGAGGAGGAGGAAGGAGACTTTGAGGGCTGGTAAATTCTAGGATGACACAAACTCTTAGAACACTCAAACTGGAGTGGATTAACCCCTCCCCAGGCGACGTTCAACTGTTCGTGGTTCATCCACCTACACGCACAATGTACTCACGTAACAACAATGTGTTCCGCTGTTGTTAAACTTGATAAGATGCTGGACCCATGATTGCCTATAACGTGTGTAAAATTATATATATATATATATATATATATATATATATATATATATATATATATATATATATATATATATATATATATATATTGCATGGGTGCTGAGGCAACATTTCACTATGATTTGAAGCATAATATCATTTTTAGCTTTTTTTTATTTCCTTTTTTTTTTACTGGGTGACAACGAGAAGTTCAATGCCTTCATCTTCATATATTCTGGCTTCAATAACTTCATTATGAATTAGACTTTTGATGTACTATAAATAAACATTTCAGTTATAAACATGTCTTCATTTTAATTCGTTTTCTTTATATGGATTGATCAGTATCTTATCAAAATTACATGAGTTACTTTTAACATGTTAGACCTGTAGCGTAAAAATCTAAAAAGAATTATGTTATAGTTTCATTGATGACGTTTATGCTAGGTTAGACTACGTTACAATTATCGACTCCAAATGATTTTTTTTAAAAAATCTGACCAATTTCCAAAATGTTCTGGCATCTTTACGCATCTAACATAAATAGTTACTATCAAATCCTTTTTGAAATACTAACCAGTACTGCATGAACGAAACTCAACCAGCACAATGCTGGGAAAATGATAACGTTTGGAAGATGAAGTTGAAGAAAATTGTACCTGAGTGGTGGCCTGCGCGCTTATGGTTTATGCCACCGCTACCAAATTGCGTACCTGGTAATATCTTGAATTTGCTTGCCAATACCACAGAAGCAACTGTAACTCAAAAACTTTTATCACGATACGAAGGTAAAATAAGTTAAGAGTTCATTCACTCTCAACTTTCTCCTTCCACACACTCTTCCAATCTCAAAAACCAGCTTTTGCAATTTTCTTACTCGAACCTGTCATTACAGCCGCGTCATCTGCAAACAGCGACTGAATCACCGCGCCTTACGGTATAGCCAAGATGTCTGTGTTTGACGAGCCCTTCAAGTGCCTTAAAACCAGGGCAACTCCGGGAGTCTGTGGTGCAGCTAACCTGACGAGCCGTTACCTACATACAGTGCGGTCCAGCGATGGGTGTGGGGGATCAGTTTCCTTTTTTTTGTCTATAAGGACACCGCCCTTACCCAGGGACTGGATTCCAGGGCCTTGCCATCCAAGGACAGTACTTTGATCGTTCAGCCTCGCTCGCACACACACACACACACACTTGAATACAATCCACAGTTCATGAGTGACTTGCTTTAATGAAACACGACCCACAGTTCCTAAAATGCTCCTCTGTTTCTTATCATAGTTCTCTATTTCCAGTGCCTTTATTTCCGCCCTTACCCAGGACTGGATTCCAGGGCCTTGCCATCCAAGGACAGTACTTTGATCGTTCAGCCTCGCTCACACACGCACACACACACACACTTGAATACAATCCACAGTTCATGAGTGACTTGCTTTAATGAAACACGACCCACAGTTCCTAAAATGCTCCTCTGTTTCTTATTATAGTTCTCTATTTCCGGTGCCTTTATTTCTATTTCTAGTGATGACTATCAGTCATTGAAATCCTCGTGTACCGGTAGGAGTAGCAGAAGAGATGATGTGTAGCTCTCGTGTCAGCAGCAACAGGTGTGACATTACATGTACATGATGCTGTTGTAGGAATGTATACAGTGTGAAGAGCGGCAGCTGCCAAGCCATTACCCACAAGGCAATACGTGCACTAAAAGTATTTAAGACTTAGTCTCTGAGGACGAGTCTTGTAAGCCTGAGATGTGTTCTATTTGGATAGATCGAGGGAACTCATGTTTAAGAAGGACCTTCCAACTCTCAGTATGATGGACGAGGAAGCGCTGGTCACTCCTGCAACAACCCTCCTCCTCGCTAACCACTCGGACGTGGTCGCAGCAAATGGATCAGTCCTCGCGCCCCCGCCCTCAATCAGACTGAAAGAGAACTGACGTCATCGACCCTCAATCAGACTGAAAGAGAACTGACGTCATCGACCCTCAATCAGACTGAAAGAGAACTGACGTCATCGACCCTCAATCAGACTGAAAGAGAACTGACGTCATCGACCCCCAATCAGACTGGAAGAGAACTGACGTCATCGACCCTCAATCAGACTGAAAGAGAACTGACGTCATCGACCCTCAATCAGACTAGAAGAGAACTGACGTCATCGACCCACTCGGTCCTAGCTGCCATGCAGGTGATGGCAGATCGTGGATGTCAGCCCCAGAGTGAACACTGACATCATCGACCCACTCAGTCCTAGCTGCCATGCAGGTGATGGCTGATCGTGGATGTCAACCCCAGAGTGAACACAGATGGTACAGAGAAAGGTATATATAGAAAACGCCAGGGGAATGAGGGAAAGGGACAGTGGCCACGGCAAGTTAAGAAAAGCAGAAAAAAGAAATGATTTAAAAGAAAAGTTTTCTTATTTCAAAACCTGTTTCTTGTAATTGAGATGAACGTTTTCTTCGGTCAAGTCTTTTTTCTTCTTTTTTCTGGTTTTATATTCATTATTATTATTATTATTGTTATCATCATTAACATTATCATCATTAGTGCTATTGATTTCAGTCCTTTGCAATCTTTTTCAAAAACATACAACATGCTCGTTGAATAAATTCACGAGTATATGCATCATTTAGCTGTCTTGCACAAGACAAACATCTGAAGGAATTGTGTTACGTAATACGTCCGAGGCATATCTACTTCTCTTATAGTCTACCCTTATGAAAGATCTACGTTTTCGTTCGTGATATCAGCTGAACATTTTCTATGATATCTATTCTAGAAGAATCTACTACATCTTGCCAGTGGTTCTCTGGACTAATGACTTTGAAAATTTGGAAGATCAAAGGCCATATCCTGCTACCCTCCTACTGTATGTAGCGCACTCTTGAGCTGCATGATTCTTTGAAATGAGGTCCTACGTAATGATAGGGCTCATTTATAGAATGTGGTCATGCAGTCAATACAACAATGATACATTAATATGACATTAATCTGACAGTCCTGTCACAGAACTCACTCAAAGGAAGTTCGTCATTTCCCTCCTCCTGGAAGCAGCGCAGCATTAAGGCTGCTGGAGCTCCTAGAAAAGGCCTCTCTCTCTCTCTCTCTCTCTCTCTCTCTCTCTATATATATATATATATATATATATATATATATATATATATATATATATATATATATATATATATATATATACAAATTCTATTCATATATATGAATTCAGAATAATGGAATAGTTTGTGATGCAGAAGTGAAAAGAATTATTTATAGAAAACCATGAAGAAGGCTAGACTATATCATTACGCAAGAGTTCTCTTCACTTAAGCAATTTCAACGCGTGTAGATAGTGATCCATAAAACATACAAGTCTTGCACATACACATGGTTAGTTCTCCATTGGTTTTTCAAACAACTCTCAATCACACTCTAAAATATCACTCGTTATCGTATCATCCTTATCACAATATCAGTCTAAAGTCACTTCATATCGCGATTTCTATTGGCCATAATACAATTCTCTTTGCACAGGGTTCACATGAATAACCACAACAGTGAATACAGTACTACCCAAGAGAAAGAACGAGATGTCATCAAGACTGAAACACCACTTCACTGAGGTATTCAAGATCTGTATATTCACGGTACGATAAAACCCCGAAATATATCACTCACGTAATCTTATAAAAAATCAGAAACGATTTCAACTGTCAACTGTTATTACGTGTGTAACTATGATGGTAGATATGATATTCCAAGACACAAGCATGACTCGTAAGGTTTTTCTCTTTTTTCTATCTAACCTTTTCATCACTTCGTACTTCTATATTTCCTTTTATCATTTAATTTCTTTCATTCGTTTACGAAGTCCTTAAATATTTAGGCTTTTAAGCCTTTAACTCATTTTATTTTCATGTAGAAATAAAGGAAATTTTAAACAATAATTATCTTAATTACGGCTCCTTTTACTTGTAAGAATATACGGACATTATCAAAAATACTCTGTAAACCATACAATCAAAATTTCGAAATTATGTTTCAAGAGTTTTCACATTTTTGAGTTAGTTTCCCCCATTTTCTATCTTACATTTTCTCTTACATTTCCAATACCCGCCCTTGCTTGTTTTAGGGGATACTAGTGCAAAGAAAAATCTCGCTAATCTGTTGACTTGTAACATGACTTCCTCAGCCCACCTTTCTGTGCCGCCCTCAGCCCACCCATCACCATCATTTTTAGAGCCGCCCCCAGCCCACCTCTCACCACCGCCCTTAGCCCAACCATCAAGGCTTTCCTTAACCCGTCAATTTTAACTCACTCCTCACACAACCCTTAGTCCTCCCCTTACCTCCGCCCGGCCCTCACCCCCACTCTCACGCCGCCCATTTCCTTCACCCTAAGCCCGTCCCTCGCCACCACTCTCGGTCTATCCTTCACCCCTATCCTCACCGCCTCCCTCAAGCTTAGCCCTCACCGCTTCTGTCAGCCCGTCCCTTATCGCCGCCCTCAGCCCATCCCTCACGATTCTCCTCAGTCCACGCTTCACCGCCACCTTCATAACCATTGGAAAACTGTTACATTCATCCTAGCAACCCGGACCAGCAGGCTGGACGTCCCCGGGTGCCAGGCCCGCCCACACTGGAGTCGGGGCAGGTGAACACTAAATGCTTAATCACCGGCGAAAGAAATCTTTCCCTCGTAATGAGTGAGGTGAAGCGGGCCGGGCCGGATGTGTGTGACTTTCACGACGACGTGCGGAAAGGCAGGACCCGAGAGACGGACGGCCCTAGGGAAAGGAGAGCGGGAGGGAAAAAACTGATAAAAAGAAATGCAATATAAGAATAAAGTGGCTCTGTTTAGGAGGATTTCCCTGTGCTAGTGTGTGAGGCGACCCGGTATGTGGCAATGAGTGAGGTGACCAAACGTGTGTTAATCAGCAAGGTGACTCAGTGTGTAATGGCAGATGAGGAGACCCAGTGTGTGAGGTAACCCGATGTGTGGCAGCAGCTGAGGTGACCCTGCGTGTGTGACACGAGATGACCCGGTGCGTGGCAGCAGATGAGATGACCCGGTGTGTGGAACTGGGTGAGGCGGACCTGGTGTGTGGCAGCAGGTGGGTGAGGCAACCCGGCGTATGGCAGTGGGTGGGGTGGTGAGGTGACCCTGTATGTACCGCTAGCAGTTGGTCCGGCCGGATCGTCTACGGTATAACGTCCCACGTCCGCTCGTCCCAGCCCCCAGCCTTGCTACACCACCCGAGACGTATAATCAAGCCTACGCGTTATCGCCCTCGCCACCACACGTATAAAAATGTTTTATCCTCTCGCTGAGAGGTAACGCGCCGGGTGAGACGCTACCCGTTCCGGTATTTCGCTAAGCACGGCATAAAACGCACATCCCTGAAGACTTAATTGTCGGCGGCCGAGCGGAGAGGAAGGGCGCCGTCAGGACCGGGCTGGCGGGGGCGGCCGTTTCACACATTAAGGGCGCCCGCCCGGACCTCTCTCCTCCCCGGCACCCACGGAGATGCGCGTCCAAAACAACCACTCGAGGAGTAATTTGATGTTTCCGTCTTGCATGTCGTTATTGAAGGTTCGCTGGCTCGTTGCCACGCCCGGGCGTTTTGCATTTAACACATCGCCTCGCTGGAAGGATCTACTCTAGAATTAACAGAAATAAAGGAAAGATCTCATTGGTCACGGGACATCGTACGCCGCGTTTTACAGCTCTCCGTTTTGACGTATGTCTTGATTTATGGCGGGGGGAAGGGGGGTTAAGCGAGAGGTGGAGGGGGGGTCTTCGAGCGCTCGACGACTACCCCACCACCACCAATCCTATACCCTGGCAGGCACTGGCACGCCCCAGCTCAGGCTGCCTCCCGCTGCACGTCTCCTCTGCATTGGTGCTGGGGAAGCCCCTCGTTCTACACGCTTACTGCCTCTTGCATTGAAAGAATACTAACCAAAACGCATTTTCTATAATAAGTATATGTATATATATATATATATATATATATATATATATATATATATATATATATATATATATATTACCAAATGGCGTCCTAGCTTCGTCTCTTCGATGTATATCAACTGACCGTTATATTTCTCTCTTGTGTTTCCCCTGATGATGTGATTATTACACGAAAGTGCACTTGGGAACTTTTCGTGTTTCATTTTCCCCGTGGACTCATAGGGATATATATATATATATATATATATATATATATATATATATATATATATATATATATATATATATATATATATATCCCTATATATATATTACAGTGAATGTATAACCTGGAGGTGAGAGAGAAGAAAGGGTTGGGTGTGTGGTCAGCTGCCGTTGCAGCTGTTGGTGATGGCGTTGGTGATGGAGGACGGTGGCGGTGGCGGTATTGGTGGTGAGGAAGGAGGGTGGTGGTGGTGGCGGTACTGGTGGTGAGGGAGGACGGTGGTGGCGGCGGTACTGGTGGTGAGGAAGGACGGTGGTGGTGGTGGTGGAGGTGGTGTTAGTGATGCCACACCATGTTGAGTGCACTGGCTACTACGGCCTCCCCCTGGCTAGCACCTTTCTCGTGTGCTTGCTCTCGAATAGAGTAATTGACAGACTGACGGACCGGTTCGGTGGCGTGCAAAGGGGTCATAATTAAGGGCGGGGTCTCGTATCCCCTTCATTACCTTAAATTTGATCAGTAAAACTTGGTGTGCCTTTCTTGGACGATGAGGAAAACTCTTCAGTCTTGGACTTGCTTCACGTGGATAGCCAGAAATTAAATTTCCCCAGCATTGAAAGGTTTACTGCCAAGTAAAAGCTGCATGTTTCAGCAAATCTGATGAAAGTGCTGATGTCCTGTGTGATGAGAGGCATGTGATGGGCATGCGTTGCGTGAGTGAATCATTTCTATACCTTTACTGTCTCACAATCCTACATTTTCTGCCGTTGGGTAAGGTACACGGAGCCACTCCTCAAAGTGAGAATAGATAATTGAAGTTATTGATGAAGGTGATACGGATACAATTCTGGCTCCATCAATTGTGTAGTACATGATCCTTGCAAAGCGTATGATACAGATAACAAGACATCGTCAAGTACATACATTTTCAATGAAGTTATATAAGACCTCATGACACCTCAGACGTGGAGCCCCACAGTTAGTGATGAAGGTAAGTACATTATCACCATAGAGGCGGTGGTTGGGTCAGTCCCTGTGTACAGGAACGAGGTATTATATAAGCTACCGGATCGAGCTGAGGGTCTCGTGGATTTAGTACACAAAACATCATGGGATGATCTAAGACTCTACAAGAAATACAGTTTCTAAAATAAGCTCGTTGACACCAGTCACTGATCCAACCTTGCCTTCGTGCACTGTGGATGGACGCAATAGATCGCCGTGTAAACAAAGACGACGGATACGGAGGAACTGGTGGACGTGAGTGAGGATCACGAGGTCATGCAGGTGTGGTCAGGCCGGAGCCGCGGACAACATGCCACACTGAACAGTGCAGGTAAGGTCAGGCTGAGGCCAGGAACTACAGGCAACACTAGTAGGTCTAGCATTGTAAGGCTATGGACAGCATGCATCACTGGTAGGCCAGGTATTTCTAAACCAGGCAGCACATATAATCCTGTGAGGCCATGGACACCATGTATCGCTTGGTGAGCCAGGTACTGTGGCGCCAGGTGCTGGTTTCTGAGGGTGGTAACACGCCGACAACATAAACCCATCACACCTGCGACGCCAATCTGGGTGCAGTCGTAACAACTGCTACAACCACGGCAGCAGCAGCAGCAGGTTGTGATGTAATCCTCCCCCGGGTTGCCCCAGTTCCCTTCTCCTTTCTCGCCAGACTCGCACGTCGACATATGGTAGTCAGTCAATCTGTAACCTCTCAATCAATTCTCTCCACCCGTTCCTAACCTCGTGTTCTCTGTCTTCTACAACCTCCTCCTCCTCCTCCTTCATCATCTTCCTTCTTCTTTCAAGCGAATTCTCGATGCCCTTAATCCCATCTCATTCTGGTACGTCCTCCCTCTGGGGTTCCAGAGCTCAAATGCTGAGATTAATGCAAGTGGCAGTTGGTGGCGGACACTGGCCCCTCTGGATCACGATAATGACACATCCTCTCCTACTGACACATATTCTCGACTGGTCGCTCCATTGCTGAATCATTTTTCTCGTTACGTTTTCTGTGACCAACGTTATTTAATTAGTTATTTCATCCCAGAGTAATTTAGGCCTCATGTAATTAACTAAACATTTATTCCAGTTTCTATTCTGCTACGCTGATCGTTTCCTTTTACTGGTCAAGAGATTAGAGTGAAAAAATGGCTTCATTATTTCTTAAGGATTTCGTAACTATCTTATTCTGCTTTATCCATAGAGATTTGACCTCTTAGCGCACATGAAGCAGTTGGAAATTTCGTTACATCTTGCTTGATGGAGGTTAGATGTAATTACTGTGGTCGAGGACCACCGCCTTCCATCACACGTTAGTTCGAGCAAGATTGATAAAAGATCATTCATGTTTGTAGAAACGAGAGATGGTTCACGTCGGGGGTTTACTGAACCACCTCACCTCTCTCTCACTAGTGACGATACCTTGAAGCTAATCTTAATGATGTTACTAAACTTAAGGTGGTTATACTGAACGTAAGGTTACTTTAAGCTTCAGCCATCATCCATCATTCTTGTTCCATATTCTCGAGAGATTTGTCAGTAATGTTAACTAGGTACAAGAAAAGAAAGCTGGTAATTAATGCAGACGAAAGGAGACTATAAGATGAACAGTCTTTAACACGAAGGATAGTACAGAATGGATAAAAAAAGAAAGTGTTAAACGAGCGTTCCTGGGGGAGCATCACTTGTGCCAGTAAGGAACTGGAAGGTGTAATCTGTACTCTACACTGATCACCAACCTTCAACCAACGTCCCTAGCATGCTAGAGGCCTTCGTAACATTACCCCGAGGCCAGGTAGAGCCTCCAGGACTGTGGCTCAGTAAAGAGTGTAAAGGCCAGCTGAGGGACCGTACACAGACCCACACACACACAAGACCAGTGATGGATCGATGTAGGCAACACGTAACTAAACCACCTCAGGGTCTATGGCGAGGTCGCCTGTTGAGGTTTTCTTATGATATCCTAATTACAGAAAATATCTATCGAGATGTATCTGAATTTCTATATCATTCCAACACATATCAATTGGCAGCTTATTCCTAAGTTCGACTGACTGACTTTTTTTTACTAGATTCTTAAGCTTGGGATCAGCGTTTCATTTTTTATCTTAAAGGCGTCAGTGAGACTGCCAGAGTATTTAGCTGTTCTTCGGGAAGATCACATTCTGACTTCACCTGTCTTCCCTCACTCAGATTCGCTCCTCAGTTGAGGACCTGAAACGGTGGAATTTCCTTTCGACGAATTGTCTCGTGTGTTTCTATAATTCTTTCGAATCTGGAGATTTTAGAAATTCATTATAAATGTGGCTGTAATTGATGAGTTATGAAGCCATTATATTGCTTTCATCACAATGAAAATTTCCACTTCAGCTAATCTACATTTCTGAGTTCTTAATATATTCTCCTTTTTTTATTTCTTCTCCACAATCTAGACCGCTCGCTTTTATCGTCCCGTAAATCTGATACGGTGTTATTTGCAGACTTAATATTCTAATTACATCTCGCCTCCTAATTTCTCTCCCACCTCGCAAAAAAAAAGGTATCACATTTACCTGTGGCAATAAACAGTTGAATATGGTGTCAGCCCTGACCCAAGGTAGGAGGTGAAGGGAGCACCAAGTGTCGACCAGCAGGTCGGCGCAGGAGGAGGAGGAGGAGGAGGAGGAGGAGGAGGAGGAGGAGGAGGAGGAGGAGGAGGAGGAGGAGGAGGAGGAGGAGGAGGAGGAGGAGGAGGAGGAGGAGGAGGAGGAGGAGGAGGAGGAGGAGGAGGAGGAGGAGGAGGAGGAGGAGGAGGAGGAGGAGGAGGAGGAGGAGGAGGAGGAGGAGGAGGAGGAGGAGGAGGAGGAGGAGGAGGAGGAGGAGGAGGAGGAGGAGGAGGAGGAGGAGGAGGAGGAGGAGGAGGAGGAGGAGGAGGAGGAGGAGGAGGAGGAGGAGGAGGAGGAGGAGGAGGAGGAGGAGGAGGAGGAGGAGGAGGAGGAGGAGGAGGAGGAGGAGGAGGAGGAGGAGGAGGAGGAGGAGGAGGAGGAGGAGGAGGAGGAGGAGGAGGAGGAGGAGGAGGAGGAGGAGGAGGAGGAGGAGGAGGAGGAGGAGGAGGAGGAGGAGGAGGAGGAGGAGGAGGAGGAGGAGGAGGAGGAGGAGGAGGAGGAGGAGGAGGAGGAGGAGGAGGAGGAGGAGGAGGAGGAGGAGGAGGAGGAGGAGGAGGAGGAGGAGGAGGAGGAGGAGGAGGAGGAGGAGGAGGAGGAGGAGGAGGAGGAGGAGGAGGAGGAGGAGGAGGAGGAGGAGGAGGAGGAGGAGGAGGAGGAGGAGGAGGAGGAGGAGGAGGAGGAGGAGGAGGAGGAGGAGGAGGAGGAGGAGGAGGAGGAGGAGGAGGAGGAGGAGGAGGAGGAGGAGGAGGAGGAGGAGGAGGAGGAGGAGGAGGAGGAGGAGGAGGAGGAGGAGGAGGAGGAGGAGGAGGAGGAGGAGGAGGAGGAGGAGGAGGAGGAGGAGGAGGAGGAGGAGGAGGAGGAGGAGGAGGAGGAGGAGGAGGAGGAGGAGGAGGAGGAGGAGGAGGAGGAGGAGGAGGAGGAGGAGGAGGAGGAGGAGGAGGAGGAGGAGGAGGAGGAGGAGGAGGAGGAGGAGGAGGAGGAGGAGGAGGAGGAGGAGGAGGAGGAGGAGGAGGAGGAGGAGGAGGAGGAGGAGGAGGAGGAGGAGGAGGAGGAGGAGGAGGAGGAGGAGGAGGAGGAGGAGGAGGAGGAGGAGGAGGAGGAGGAGGAGGAGGAGGAGGAGGAGGAGGAGGAGGAGGAGGAGGAGGAGGAGGAGGAGGAGGAGGAGGAGGAGGAGGAGGAGGAGGAGGAGGAGGAGGAGGAGGAGGAGGAGGAGGAGGAGGAGGAGGAGGAGGAGGAGGAGGAGGAGGAGGAGGAGGAGGAGGAGGAGGAGGAGGAGGAGGAGGAGGAGGAGGAGGAGGAGGAGGAGGAGGAGGAGGAGGAGGAGGAGGAGGAGGAGGAGGAGGAGGAGGAGGAGGAGGAGGAGGAGGAGGAGGAGGAGGAGGAGGAGGAGGAGGAGGAGGAGGAGGAGGAGGAGGAGGAGGAGGAGGAGGAGGAGGAGGAGGAGGAGGAGGAGGAGGAGGAGGAGGAGGAGGAGGAGGAGGAGGAGGAGGAGGAGGAGGAGGAGGAGGAGGAGGAGGAGGAGGAGGAGGAGGAGGAGGAGGAGGAGGAGGAGGAGGAGGAGGAGGAGGAGGAGGAGGAGGAGGAGGAGGAGGAGGAGGAGGAGGAGGAGGAGGAGGAGGAGGAGGAGGAGGAGGAGGAGGAGGAGGAGGAGGAGGAGGAGGAGGAGGAGGAGGAGGAGGAGGAGGAGGAGGAGGAGGAGGAGGAGGAGGAGGAGGAGGAGGAGGAGGAGGAGGAGGAGGAGGAGGAGGAGGAGGAGGAGGAGGAGGAGGAGGAGGAGGAGGAGGAGGAGGAGGAGGAGGAGGAGGAGGAGGAGGAGGAGGAGGAGGAGGAGGAGGAGGAGGAGGAGGAGGAGGAGGAGGAGGAGGAGGAGGAGGAGGAGGAGGAGGAGGAGGAGGAGGAGGAGGAGGAGGAGGAGGAGGAGGAGGAGGAGGAGGAGGAGGAGGAGGAGGAGGAGGAGGAGGAGGAGGAGGAGGAGGAGGAGGAGGAGGAGGAGGAGGAGGAGGAGGAGGAGGAGGAGGAGGAGGAGGAGGAGGAGGAGGAGGAGGAGGAGGAGGAGGAGGAGGAGGAGGAGGAGGAGGAGGAGGAGGAGGAGGAGGAGGAGGAGGAGGAGGAGGAGGAGGAGGAGGAGGAGGAGGAGGAGGAGGAGGAGGAGGAGGAGGAGGAGGAGGAGGAGGAGGAGGAGGAGGAGGAGGAGGAGGAGGAGGAGGAGGAGGAGGAGGAGGAGGAGGAGGAGGAGGAGGAGGAGGAGGAGGAGGAGGAGGAGGAGGAGGAGGAGGAGGAGGAGGAGGAGGAGGAGGAGGAGGAGGAGGAGGAGGAGGAGGAGGAGGAGGAGGAGGAGGAGGAGGAGGAGGAGGAGGAGGAGGAGGAGGAGGAGGAGGAGGAGGAGGAGGAGGAGGAGGAGGAGGAGGAGGAGGAGGAGGAGGAGGAGGAGGAGGAGGAGGAGGAGGAGGAGGAGGAGGAGGAGGAGGAGGAGGAGGAGGAGGAGGAGGAGGAGGAGGAGGAGGAGGAGGAGGAGGAGGAGGAGGAGGAGGAGGAGGAGGAGGAGGAGGAGGAGGAGGAGGAGGAGGAGGAGGAGGAGGAGGAGGAGGAGGAGGAGGAGGAGGAGGAGGAGGAGGAGGAGGAGGAGGAGGAGGAGGAGGAGGAGGAGGAGGAGGAGGAGGAGGAGGAGGAGGAGGAGGAGGAGGAGGAGGAGGAGGAGGAGGAGGAGGAGGAGGAGGAGGAGGAGGAGGAGGAGGAGGAGGAGGAGGAGGAGGAGGAGGAGGAGGAGGAGGAGGAGGAGGAGGAGGAGGAGGAGGAGGAGGAGGAGGAGGAGGAGGAGGAGGAGGAGGAGGAGGAGGAGGAGGAGGAGGAGGAGGAGGAGGAGGAGGAGGAGGAGGAGGAGGAGGAGGAGGAGGAGGAGGAGGAGGAGGAGGAGGAGGAGGAGGAGGAGGAGGAGGAGGAGGAGGAGGAGGAGGAGGAGGAGGAGGAGGAGGAGGAGGAGGAGGAGGAGGAGGAGGAGGAGGAGGAGGAGGAGGAGGAGGAGGAGGAGGAGGAGGAGGAGGAGGAGGAGGAGGAGGAGGAGGAGGAGGAGGAGGAGGAGGAGGAGGAGGAGGAGGAGGAGGAGGAGGAGGAGGAGGAGGAGGAGGAGGAGGAGGAGGAGGAGGAGGAGGAGGAGGAGGAGGAGGAGGAGGAGGAGGAGGAGGAGGAGGAGGAGGAGGAGGAGGAGGAGGAGGAGGAGGAGGAGGAGGAGGAGGAGGAGGAGGAGGAGGAGGAGGAGGAGGAGGAGGAGGAGGAGGAGGAGGAGGAGGAGGAGGAGGAGGAGGAGGAGGAGGAGGAGGAGGAGGAGGAGGAGGAGGAGGAGGAGGAGGAGGAGGAGGAGGAGGAGGAGGAGGAGGAGGAGGAGGAGGAGGAGGAGGAGGAGGAGGAGGAGGAGGAGGAGGAGGAGGAGGAGGAGGAGGAGGAGGAGGAGGAGGAGGAGGAGGAGGAGGAGGAGGAGGAGGAGGAGGAGGAGGAGGAGGAGGAGGAGGAGGAGGAGGAGGAGGAGGAGGAGGAGGAGGAGGAGGAGGAGGAGGAGGAGGAGGAGGAGGAGGAGGAGGAGGAGGAGGAGGAGGAGGAGGAGGAGGAGGAGGAGGAGGAGGAGGAGGAGGAGGAGGAGGAGGAGGAGGAGGAGGAGGAGGAGGAGGAGGAGGAGGAGGAGGAGGAGGAGGAGGAGGAGGAGGAGGAGGAGGAGGAGGAGGAGGAGGAGGAGGAGGAGGAGGAGGAGGAGGAGGAGGAGGAGGAGGAGGAGGAGGAGGAGGAGGAGGAGGAGGAGGAGGAGGAGGAGGAGGAGGAGGAGGAGGAGGAGGAGGAGGAGGAGGAGGAGGAGGAGGAGGAGGAGGAGGAGGAGGAGGAGGAGGAGGAGGAGGAGGAGGAGGAGGAGGAGGAGGAGGAGGAGGAGGAGGAGGAGGAGGAGGAGGAGGAGGAGGAGGAGGAGGAGGAGGAGGAGGAGGAGGAGGAGGAGGAGGAGGAGGAGGAGGAGGAGGAGGAGGAGGAGGAGGAGGAGGAGGAGGAGGAGGAGGAGGAGGAGGAGGAGGAGGAGGAGGAGGAGGAGGAGGAGGAGGAGGAGGAGGAGGAGGAGGAGGAGGAGGAGGAGGAGGAGGAGGAGGAGGAGGAGGAGGAGGAGGAGGAGGAGGAGGAGGAGGAGGAGGAGGAGGAGGAGGAGGAGGAGGAGGAGGAGGAGGAGGAGGAGGAGGAGGAGGAGGAGGAGGAGGAGGAGGAGGAGGAGGAGGAGGAGGAGGAGGAGGAGGAGGAGGAGGAGGAGGAGGAGGAGGAGGAGGAGGAGGAGGAGGAGGAGGAGGAGGAGGAGGAGGAGGAGGAGGAGGAGGAGGAGGAGGAGGAGGAGGAGGAGGAGGAGGAGGAGGAGGAGGAGGAGGAGGAGGAGGAGGAGGAGGAGGAGGAGGAGGAGGAGGAGGAGGAGGAGGAGGAGGAGGAGGAGGAGGAGGAGGAGGAGGAGGAGGAGGAGGAGGAGGAGGAGGAGGAGGAGGAGGAGGAGGAGGAGGAGGAGGAGGAGGAGGAGGAGGAGGAGGAGGAGGAGGAGGAGGAGGAGGAGGAGGAGGAGGAGGAGGAGGAGGAGGAGGAGGAGGAGGAGGAGGAGGAGGAGGAGGAGGAGGAGGAGGAGGAGGAGGAGGAGGAGGAGGAGGAGGAGGAGGAGGAGGAGGAGGAGGAGGAGGAGGAGGAGGAGGAGGAGGAGGAGGAGGAGGAGGAGGAGGAGGAGGAGGAGGAGGAGGAGGAGGAGGAGGAGGGAGGTGGTGGTGGTGACGGCGGTACCTTTGATCTCGCGGGGCTACCAGCCATCCCCTCCACCTTCCCCTCCTTCTCCCTCCCTCTCTCTCTCCCTCCTCCCTCCCTCTCTCTCTCCCTCCTCCCTCCCTCCCTCCCTCTCTCTCTCCCTCCTCCCGTCTACCCCCGCCCCTCCTCCCCCCGATCCAACAAGTTCTCTTTCTTCCTTTAATTTCCTCACAGTCCTCCCCCTCCCCCTCTCCCATGCCGCCCCCCCCCACACACACCGATGATGTCAAGTGAAATAATGTCCTTAAGCTTAAGCCTCAGCTTTTGTTTTGTAAGCTTTTGTGTTGGGGGTTCTTACTTCTTCTTCTTACAATATCGTATGTCCTTAAGCTTAAGCCTCAGCTTTTGTTTTGTAAGCTTTTGTGTTGGGGGTTCTTACTTCTTCTTCTTCTTACAATATCGTATGTCCTTAAGCTTAAGCCTCAGCTTTTGTTTTGTAAGCTTTTGTGTTGGGGGTTCTTACTTCTTCTTCTTACAATATCTTAATTTGTTTAGAAACAATAGCGCGGGGGGGGGGGGGGAGAATTTTAGATTACCATGATCTAAGGCGCGAGTATGGAACGTAACATCAGCGGGTGAATCGCCGAAGAAAACAAGAGGAAGTTGAGGAACGAAACGCGTGATTGGAAATAAGATTCGCTTGGCTCTGTATCTGTTGATTAGTTTGTCTGCTTAACTGTGTATATGTGTGTGTGTGTGTGTGTGTGTGTGTGTGTGTGTGTGTGTGTGTGTGTGTGTGTGTGTGTGTGTGTGGGTTTACTTTTTGATAACGTACGTGTGGGGGAAGTTCTACGCTCATGGGACCTCATTTATCGATCAGTCTCTACTATCATATACCTTTTTGAATTCCCGTATCCACCTCCACATTTACATCATTTACTGTTCCGTCACTCGTTTCATTCCATACATCCCCTACTCTTAACGTCCACATTTACAACATTTACAGTTCCGTCACTCGTTTCATTCCATACATCTCCTACTCTTAAGATGGAGAGTTATCTTCTTGGCATCTTGTCTGAAACGTTTTCTCGTTTGATTTCATAGTTTGCCATGCCTCTGGTCCCT
The DNA here is from genome assembly GCF_036320965.1 of Panulirus ornatus. Taxonomy (NCBI): domain Eukaryota; kingdom Metazoa; phylum Arthropoda; class Malacostraca; order Decapoda; family Palinuridae; genus Panulirus; species Panulirus ornatus. The sequence goes on along the minus strand of NC_092255.1, from coordinate 18,586,023 downwards.
TCGAGGCTTGCCTCTCTCGAAGACCTGTTATCCGCCGTTATCACCGAGGTGGTTTAAAAGCTTGAAAGAAGGTTGTCATTTGGTCACGAGTCATTCGTCCCACTTCCAACGTGGACAGATCTAATGCTTCCGTCATACCCTTACGGCTTACGCAATTCCAGCTGCAATGATACGTTCATAATGAAGACGTCTCTCACTGTGTCCCATCCTCAGTGTATGTCATTAACTTGGTAAATAAGACCAGTGTGCTGCTCAAGCTGTCACACGTGGACATGATAGGCAAATGTTCTAGCTGGAGGACTCGTGGCTGTAAGACACGTAGTTTTAAGATGTATGTCTCTTACATGCGTGGCTCTCAAAGTGATTGAGGCGCATAGCTTTAAAATGAGTTACTATGGAATGTGTATATATCTATAAGACACACGAGTGTCATTTGTAGGCGCAGTTGCGCGGTGCGCAGCTGCAAAAAAGAAAAAAAAAACACGTTTCTTGTAAAAGCTTAGTTTTCGGGTGTACTGAGTACTGTGTCCTGAGTAGCTGCTGGAGGCTCAGGCTTTGGGCGCTCAGAGTCACTGGGGTTACAGAGATTACTCCCACCAACTGACACGAGTCTTATTTGTACAGTACAAATGGAGGTGGAGGTGGTAGCGACTAACACCAGCCCTGAAGGACGCCGGCCTGTGGCCTGCCTACGTGGCTGACTGGTCGCCATACTTCCTGGTGTTGTCCGTCATGTTGTGGGTGTGTATGTACGGCCACCTACCCCTCCACCTGGTAGAACCAACCTCAGAACCTCTCCCTCCCTCTCCCGGAGCCTCTACATGTCACTAGATCCGTGTGTGTGTGTGTGTGTGTGTGTGTGTGTGTCAACCAGTACCATACACTTCTTCCCCACCACCACAATTGGACACTCAATTTCCTCCCCCTTACCGCTATACTCCCCCACTACCAGCCACACCCCCCTATCCTTCTAGTTACTCTCCCCACACCTAGCCACGCCTCTACCCCTCCCGCTTTACCCTAGAGGACCAGCCACGCCCCCCCCCCCCCGTCCCCCCATTCTCCCGGGGTCAGAGGTCAGCCAGCTTCAGGGAGGAGGGGTCTCCCTGCCAAGTATTAATTAATTACCCGAGGCGACGATTCATTCCCTCCCTCCCTCCCTCTCTCTCCCTGGATGATAACAGCTGATGACCAGCGCACACAACATCGTCTGCACGATATGCTGACACGGCCTTGCCTGCACGATATCCTGCCACACCTTCGTCTGCACGATATTCTGCCACACCTTCGTCTGCACGATATTCTGCCACATCTTCGTCTGCACGATATCCTGCCACACCTTCGTCTGCACGATAGTCTGCCACACCTTCGTCTGCACGATAGTCTGCCACACCTTCGTCTGCACGATATTCTGCCACACCTTCGTCTGCACGATATTCTGACACAGCATTGCCTGCACGATATTCTGACACAATATCGTCTGCATAATATTCTCACAGCATTGCCTGCGCGATGTTATGACACAGCATTGTCTGCACTAAAGCAGCATCGTCTGCATGATATACTGACAGATAGGCTAAAGTGTCAGTAGATCTGGCGAAACTGCAAGTAGATATCACCAGATGGGCATACGCGTCAGTAGGTCTGATTAAGAAAAAGGACATTGCAAAAGGGGGTGACGCTCACAGTGTCAGTAGATCTGGTAAAACTGTAAGTAGACATCATATAGGATGGGCGTCAGTGTCAGTAAGCATCGCTGTGAATCTTGTGTCCACGGTTCAACACACACCCAAACACAAACACTGACAACATTATTTGGTCTCGATTACAGAAAGAATCTAAGAAAACTGTCCAGCCAGCTACAGTCCTTTACTTGAACCCCCGGAGCAGATCATAGGTCCACTAACGAGAGACATTCAACCAGTTCGATACGAAGATGAAATGTACCATTCACTAAATTGACTTTGGATTCATTTCTTATAGTTTCGCATCCTTTCCCCCTTCTTCAGGTAAACATCTTCTGCCTCAGGTTACCTGACGAGGCAGTGTAGTTTCACAGTCCTGATGACAGGGATCGTGACGTGATTCTCTCTCTCTCTCTCTCTCTCTCTCCAAATGGCGTCCTAGCTTCGTCTCTTCGATGCATATCAACTGACTGTTATATTTCTCTCTTGTGTCTCCCCCGATGATGTGATTATTACACGAAAGTGCACTTGGGAACTTATCGTGTTTCATTTTCCCCGTAGACTCATAGGAATGCAATATATATATATATATATATATATATATATATATATATATATATATATATATATATATATATATATATATATATATATATATATATAAGAACGCTAATTCTTATAGTAACGTGAAATCCAAATGTAAAATTCATTCCCAGATGACCTGTCCGTTAGTGAGGAGAGTTATAGATAAGAATGAACCCACAGCCTCAATCGTTAAGTACACAGCCAATTCTCTACGGGAAATCAAGACAATTCGGGGCATCAGAGGGGAGAGGACAAGCTACGTTTGCTTCGCTCATGGCGAGATGAAGAGGTGATGATACAGACACTTAGAGGCGACGTCTTGTCGGGGCAGACCGATGGATGCGAGAGCCACAGTTGATGGCGTGGTTCAAGGAGGGAAGCGCTCAGGACTACCACGTCAGACTACACACAGATGGAAGGCAACGCCTAGCATCTCTTGTTTGTGGCCTCCTGACGCAGGCGTCCGAGACTAAGGAAGCCAGGAGGATTCTGAGGTTCCACAGTTCACCCAGAGGACGTACGTACGTACGCGATACGTGTAATGGTGTGAGTTCACATACTTACGTGTGATGCGTTGCCTATGTTTGCTCTGCATCATACACACACCAAACGTGAACACATAAATAAGCACTTACACATATGCATCCTTCACATGCATAATGCACCTCGTATACACATGCAGCCTCCGCTTATACGCCTCATGTATGCACATATTCCATACATTTACACACACACAACCTCATGATATATGTCCGAAACGATAGAGTTACGGAATTTCTTTCGTTCACAACTTGTATCTCCCTGATCAAGGGTATCTGCAGCTGTTGCTGGGCCATCCAGAGTATCCATACCCTTATGCATCGTCAGGTACCAGGTATGTTCACCTTTAAGGACAGTTCTATTCCTTCTGGGTTTTGCGGTCATTAAAAGTATTAGTGGCTGATTTCTACTTCAAATTTAACGGGAGGTTGAGACTGTGCGAGGTGAAATGTCCTTGACTCACGAATACCCCTTCGTGTTCGTCTATAGCGTAGCGTGTTCCTGATTCACTGAGACCCTGGCTGTAGTGGTGTGGTGTGTCCCTGACTCACAGACACCCTGGCTGGACTGTACTCGTGTAACACTCTCCTATCAGGAACGTCCGCTCTTGGTACTGGAATAGCCATACGCAGCTGAGGGAACGTCTGACTCAGAGTATCAACACAGCACAAGGGGCGACTACCTGCAGCCAGCTGGAAGACATTACTCTTTCCATATCATACGTCATCTTGCTGTGTGTGTGTGTGTGTGTGTGTGTGTGTGTGTCGGGATCCCAGTGTCAGAATACATAAGTTAGATGGGTCATCTGCACCATCATATGAATTAATGGTCACAAGAAACTGCTCACTTAGTGAGGCTATGAGGTCGAACAATGGCCAGACAAGTATGTCTCCCACGGAAAGTAACACCTGGGAGATGTAGGTCATGTGTGAGCATCATCAGGTGTATCTGAGGTCCCATAGCTTGACGACCCGACGCGTCGGGGGCGCCCAATCTCACCACAACAAAATGAAAACCGCAAAAATTGGCCGTCATTAGCAGGTGTGAGCGGCGGAGGAGCGACGGGGACCACCAGGACCGCTGACAATAAGTCTCTATAGGACGGTGCGGAGGTGTTAATGCCTGTGCTCGCCCGAGGCCACAGAGGCGAATGGGAGGTACACGATCGGCGGGTGGCTGGGGAGAGAGGAGAGAGAGAGAGAGAGAGAGAGAGAGAGGAGAGAGAGAGAGAGCAGGGGTGCAGAGGGTTGTTTGGGATAATTAGCAAGGCAAGTGGTGGTATTTAGAAGGCTTGAGGTCTAACGATTCAATTAATAGAGATGAATATATCATATGTGGAGCTGCAGGTGTGGTCCGGGGCCCTCGCTCAGGTGTGCCTTAGGGGAGGCTTGGCTTAGAAGGGGTGTGGATGATGCTCTGGCGAGGTTTACGAGCTCTGGCGATGGTCACACAGGGAGGCGGTGACAAATGTCTAGGTCAACGTGCTGTGAGGCTCTGGTGTGTCTGTGGTGTCGCACCACAGTATCGTGATAGGCTGTGCCTCAGTGCATGTCTGTGCTTTAGGATGGCCTTGTGAGACTCTGTGTTATGTCTTTTTTTTGTTTCACTTCATTTCCTTTCTGTCTGCTGCTATGGTCACAGTAGTCATATGGCCGAAATCAGGACACGCTGAGCTTGCACCTCTGTTGGTAGACATCACAGTATACGAGCTGAACATGTGGCCAGATGCCTATCTCCTATACAGCCTTTGGAAATCTGGTCGACGATTCTCCTTCCAAAAGGAACAACAGATGTTATACGTTGAAGGAGTGTCAGATTCTCCTCTTCTTCCTTCTTCCTAACATCATCTACACCCTTTCCAAGGCTTGGCTACCAACCACCCGCACCCATCACTACCAAAACTTTATGATGAAGTTAGATGAATAAATCAAGAAAGATATAGAAAGCTTGTCATGACGAAAGAGACGTCAGAATGACGCCTGAAGAAAAAAAAATTTGCTTGAAAATCAATTTATTCCAGAGCATACGACAGCAAGGCTTCCAAGACATGGCGGGACGCTGACGTAACTTCCTCGCCTCGCCTCCTGCCAGTGCTACAGTATAGAAGTCCCCTAGGGTGGGATGGCGTGCCCTAGGCGCCACCCACTGGCAAGACCTCCCCTGTTGTGCCTTCCGTCGGAAGGAATGAGCCCTGCAAGCCTAAAGGTCAGGTCCTCCCCCAGCGCCTAATGACCTCAAATGACCTGTCTGGCGGCCGTCTATCACAGGCTCCAACCCTGGTGCCGCTACAAACTGGTCCTTGTAATGGAGTTCTTGAGACGATCATAGCGGGAGATTATCAACAATTTCCTCGCGTGTGGATGATGGTCATTGAAGGGTCTCAGTCAGAGCCGCGGGTTCCACTGTTGTTTCGTGAAATTATCGTGTGTGCGAGTCTGTTGTGAGATGAACGACGACATTACCTGTGGTGGTATATAACACCCATCTGCTTCCAGCGGCTCTACCAGAAGCAGAAGCGTCAGCAGCTGCTGTTGTTGTAGTCGTCGACATTTCAGCAGTAACGAAGCGTTAAGACCGACGCGTTTGAATGACTGGTTGTTGCTTACAACCCAAAGGTGTATGATCTGATATCTTCGTCTCCTTCATAAGCGCTCGCCTTTCCCGCCATAGCGATGCAGCGTCAGGAATCAAGCCTTTGAGGGCAAAGTCCTCGCTGTCTTCCTTCTTCTGTCCTTGCTCTTAGATTGATGATACATGAGGAAAGAATTCCCAGCCGCACACTCCCGCTCCTCTTAGTCGCCTTCTACGACACGCAGGAGAAACGTGGACAGCGTCCTCTCTACCGTATCCCTAGACTTGCCCATTTATCAACCCACCTCAAAATGAAGGATAACTGCTGTGAACCGACTACCCAGGCCGAGATCCGAGCCCTGGCTCATAGATCATACTCAGCATCGTTGACCAGTTCTCCATAGAGGCTTCAGGCAATGAATGAGCCAAATTTCGGCGTCTTGCTGCTCTTACGCGTCAGTGAACCGACGCATGTATGTGGGAATTTGCTGCCGGACGCGAAGGTGTCACTGAACACGAGCGAGACGGTCTGTTGATGGTGTTGCTACACTCAATTGTCTCTGCATTTGAGAATATCACTTGACTTGAGAGTGTAAATACACTTGTGTTACATTTCTTTTTCCATGTAGGAGGCTCCAATCACCGACAAACGCGCATATCAAGGCCGGGCCTTCAGTGAAATAAAGAGAGATCAGTGAAAGGGGGAAAAATAAAGAAGAGACAAGAGAAAGTATTCATGAATTGTGGAGGAATGAAAAACCTGTCTCACTCCTAACGTGTCCCCGGACCTCATTTCACCATTCTCAGGGTCACACTTATGTTCCACTTATCTGAAGCGTATCGCTGGACTTAAGTGTGTCATTGCACGTTAGTGTATTACTATGATATCGTCTTCTTGGGAATGCATAAATGGACTTGACTGCCGCTGGGCTGGATAGTGCTATTGGACGTTTATTAATGGAATTCCGTGTGTTTCGTTGCACTTGAACTTGATAGACTTGATAGTATGATGACGGACTTAGGTTGATCAGTAAACATGGGTGCGTTCTGTGTTTGACTGTGTCACAGGGTCTGTAGCTGGTTCCTACTGTATCTTTGGACTCAGTTGATCAGTAAACCTGAGTGCGTTCTGTGTTTGACTGTGTCACAGGGTCTGTGTTTGACTGTCACAGGGTCTGTAGCTGGTTCCTACTGTATCTTTGGACTCAGAATGGTTCTGAATCTATGTGTGGTTGTTGCTAGGGTGGAGCATATAGACGAACATGAGTTTTTCACAGAGTGTGAATGCCTTTATCACTTACGTGTTACTAAACTCGAGTGAATAACTAGGCCTGGGTATGATGCTAGACTTGAGGTTCAAACTCATCGCAGAAGAAGCGTCCCAGGCTGGTGACACTAGAAGTCAATACAAATGCATACAAATCAATTCGCCCTAGCGAGGCAGCTCCTGTTCACACACGCACACTGAAGTCAGTTCGAGTGCGTCACTGGACTTATAAAATGCCGCTGAAATTAATACTTTTCCCGGAGTTGAGTGTGTCGCTAGACTTCATCATACTGATAGACTTTGACCTTATTGTCGCGTCTGTGCTTCTGAACTCGAATTTGTTGCTGGATATAAAAGCGCACCGGGGACTTGGCCGTACTGCTTGTTGCTGTATGCAAATGTGTGCAAGGACTAAGTGTGTCGCAGGATAAGATCGTCAACAGGACCGCAAAACGTATCCATTTTACTGTCTGAACTGTAACTGGGCGGTCAGCTCTGACACCACACTACCTCTCCCTGTTCGGGGCTTATGTGGAGAGACTCCTGGCCTTCGACCTCACGAACTATTTCCCCATGAAGCACTGAAACACTCTATTGATTTCTCTCTTTCACGAACCATTGAACGACTTCCCTAAGAAGCAGTGAAACACTGTATTAATTTCTCTCTGTCACGAACCATTGAACGACTTCCCTGTGAAGCAATGAATCACTATCTCGTGAAAACTCTCGCACCAATATCTCGTAAAGCTTCTCTCCAACATCAAGATGCCTTACACTACTATCTCGTCAGCTCTCGAATCTGTTGTCAATGAAGCGTCGGAAACCTTACCATAATATGCACAGGCTTGAAATCTGGACTCCGGCAGACGATCGCATGCAAATATTAGAGCAAATCATATGTGAAGGAGAGCTTGGGAAGGTGTCTGTCCCTTCCTCCGTTCAATACATCTTCCCTAGAAGGTTGTAAACAGGTCACATCCGGCCACCCAGGCGGATAAATACACCCCTCAGTATTTGCCCTACGATGAATACGTCAGCCTCGCCACCCACCGCCCTCTTTTCCAGGGCCGCCCTCACCATCCTCCAACCCTCGTAGGCTGGAGTCGTCGGCTGTCAGTCTAAATCAGAGGGATTAGCGTGTTAATAAAAAGGCGTCTAATGGAGCGACCCTAATGTCCCCAAACATAATTGAAGGGTTTCCTTTTCAGCGCCTCTCTCTCTCGCGCGCGGACGACGGCTGCCCAGGCCTGAGGAGGAGGAGAGAGGAGGAGGAGGAGGAGCAGCCAGCATGGGGTCCTACGAGGAAAACACAAACTTGTCTACATCACTGATACATCACTGTTTGCTCAACATGGTCTTGTGTGCTGGAACATCTTGAATAACCTACCGCTGTCGACGTTCAGCGATGCGCATCGACCGATACTCTCTGTTCGTTTGTGGTTGTGAAAATGAAATGATGATTGACGAACTGAGAAGAGCAGAAATCACTGCAACGACCTGTCAGCGGTGAGGTGGTTCACCTGGCGTCCCGAGGGAGCGTTGTAGACCCCAATGAGGTCAAGAAGAGGGAGAAGGGGAGGTGGGGGTAGGAGGAGAAGGAAGGATGGGGGATGGCGTGTGTATGACGCCTCCATCTTCCACCCAGTAAGCCTCAGTCACGTGGAAAAAAAAATGGGAAAACGTCAAACAAGCAAGTAATTGACAGGGAAGATTACAGCAGGTGGGTTAATCCTGTGAGACGGAGGAGGGGGAGGAAGGAGAAAGACGGGCAACTGTTTAGGACATCTGTGGAGTTTAGCTGAGCCACGTCCATCACCGGACCCACCTCACCTGTACCAGGATTCAACACCTTACGTTTGAAGACGAAGTCTATATGAACGTTGTTAACAGGCTGTCATCCTTCCCATGGAGTTTACGGCCTCGGGAGACCCTGTGGAGGACTCGAAGTCCAGGTAGGTGAAGATCCGAGGGCCACTTGTACCACTGGTGAACACTAGACCTCCGAGCACTACAGTACGACTCCTGAACACGACAGTATGACCCATGACCGTGATGGTACAACGTATGAGCACGAAGGAACGACTTCTAAACACGACGGTGCGATCCCTGGCTGCGACGGTACGACATCGAAGCGAGACGTTGCGAACTTTTGAGTGTAACACCAGGCGATACACCACCATATATCCTCACGCTCCCACACCCGAACTCCTCTCTCTCTCTCTCTGCTCCCGACAAGAGATACACAACAAGACTGCGAACACACACATATCCAGGACAGTGATGTTGTTCGAGTGAGACGAAAGACATTTGTAAACACTAAGGACACCAAGCATGAACCACCGAGAAGGTACAGTTGAGGGACTATCATGAGCAAGGTCTTTGAGGTTCGCGCTTCGGGAAGTCGAACTCAAACAGAGCGGAAAAAGGCTGCGAGGATTCACGACGTGTTTGGGCCAAATACGATGGGTAAAACAGGCCCTTGGGAGGGTGACTAAACTGCGTGTAACAGATCTAGTTTTCCTTATCAGTTCCCAATCATAGTGTTAGCCCAAAGGCGAGGGAGGGGAGAGGTATGGCGAGGGGCGGAGACGAATCATGAGGGATATCATGAGGCGGACGTTTACCCTTATGATCCCTGGCTGCCTAGGGGCACGGCTGATGAGGAGGTGGGGCTTCCTGCGGCCCCAGGGGACCAAAGGGGAGGAGACATGAACGGGGGGAGGATGGCGAGTAGGGGGCTTTACAGAACACAGAAGGGGTGGAGGACTTGAGGATATGGGGTCCCAGAAGTCCCAGAGGAAGATCAAGACCTGGGAGATATCAGGGAGGGAGGTGCGCTGTGTCCTGGGTAAGGGAGGTTTCGAGAGGACGTGATCAACCCCGTCATGATGACACCCCGCCCGACGCCCCTACCTACACCCATCTCGCCTCACCCGTCGCTGGGTCATGCTGACAACCCCGTGATGGGTGAGGGTAGAGTGTGTGTGTGTGTGTGTGTGTGGTGGTCTTTGGCAGTCCGAGATACGAGGTAGAGGTGTGTGTGTGTGTGTGTGTGGTCTGTATGCCCGGCATCACTGGTCCGTGTGCGTGGCCTGTATGGCAATCGGTGTTGTTGTTGTGTGGTCTGTATGACTGGCGATGGTAATTGCCTATTTGTTTGTAGTGTACGGGAAGTGAGGTAGTTCTCTTGAACATATCTTTACGATTGTACGAATTTCTAAACTACTGTACCCTCGTCTGTGTTTTCTGTCTCTTCCTTCAATTTCGCGCCATCTACCCACTACTTATGTACCATCGGAAAACTTCTTTACATTTTTTTTTTCACTAGTTTTTCACTTAACTTCATATCACGGAGGCGTCTGGTTGTTCTATCCTTGCGTCTTTTGAAGAACTGCTCATAGTCTACATCATCAGGCTGGTTTCAAATCTTAAAGGTTATGATCAGGTCACCCCTCATTCTTCTCTCTTCAGTGGGGGGTAAATTCAAAGTCTCTGCCGTTCTCAGTATGCCTTGCAGTGTGTAGTCTGCATGCCAGGTGGTTTGAGGCATGTATGTCTGTCGGTGTGTGGTCTGTATATATGCCTGGCGTTGTGTGGTCTGTATGTATGCCTGGCGGTGTGTGGTCCGTATTCCTGGCGGTGTGTGGTCCGTATGCCTGGCGGTGCGTGGTCCGTATGCCTGGCGGTGTGAAGTCTATGTGGCTGGGTCCGTATGCCTGGCGGTGTGTGGTTCGTATGCCAGATGCTGTGTGGTCCGTATGCCTGGCGGTGCGTGGTCCGTATGCCTGGCGGTGCGTGGTCCGTATGCCTGGCGGTGTGTGGTCCGTATGCCTGGCGGTGTGTGGTCCGTATGCCTGGCGGTGTGTGGTCCGGGGAGGTGCGGACTCCGACACCTTTTTGCGTGGGGCTCACGCTAATGGGCGGTGTGGGAGGGGGTAGCCGACGTAGCCTGGGCACCACAGATGGTGGTGGTGCGCAGGGCGTCGCCCCTGGGCCTGCCACCGGTGCCAACCGGATGGTAACGCCTCAAGCGGATACCCACCATGATGACCCAGGCTGTAACCACACCTACGTCACCGTAACTATCATAGTTAGGGAACTACCTTACTAATGACTACCTCTACCGCACGAACGTCTCCTCGAACTACCATACCACAGAAACAATGGCTAAACTACCATCGTTATGGAAGCCACCATAACCACCACCTGGAGCATGGTAACTGTGCCTTATCTACCACTGTGAGCAAGACTACCATAACAACCACTATATCCATGGCCACTGCACCCTAACCACCGCTTAACCCACGGCCTCTGCGCCCCTATATCCACCACTTTAACCATGTCTTACGTCCCATAACTACAACAGTAATTAAGGTCAGAGTATTCACACTGTGTGAAGTATTCCACTGTGAGTCTTCCACCCACTTGGGCAACACAGATACTGACGTATTGACCACTTGATCAGTCTTCGAGGTTATTCATGGAAGTATCTTTTAAGATGAAGTATTATCGTCGAAGAAAATCAGAAATTCGACTTGAGATTGGTATAGAAAATGTATCAAATGTTTTCCTCATTTGTACTGATGGAGGCCTGACTGTCGCCCGTGTAGCTACAGGAGTTACCGTGTCCTGCTGACTGCAAACGGTGTAGAGTTCGATGTGACCTCCAGCACCCTCGTGCGAGGAGGTGCCCTCATCTGGTGCAGGTACTGTCCCACACCGACCGTCAGCAGCCGCTCATCTCCTCGACACTCACCTGGACAAATGGGATCCCATTCCCGCCGCACAAGAGGATTAGCGATCCAATCACTGTGTAATCCCTACGCTAATCCCCCTTGCTAATCTCTGACGGCCGGAGTCAGAGACAAATTAACCCTCAAATAAATCCCCATGTTAGTGTTGACAGTAATCCCCATCAGGAGGAGGGAGACGATGGGAGTACAGATACGACTGGTATTTTGGAGCCACCGCAGAGCAAACACATGGCAGGAGAGGCTTTTGTGTATACATGTGGCCTTTGATGTGGCCTTCAGGAGTGTGGTTCAGTGAGAGGCGTGTGGCGCAGGGCCATTCCTGGGACCTGAGCAGTCTCGTCAAGTCAAAGGTCAGGAATGAAAGAAACAAGAGCCCTTCTTGGAGCGGTGTATTAGACTAATCATTTGATTGTATGGTCTTATTGTAGGAGTGCGGTGTTACCGGACTCTGCCTGCTTAAGGTTACAACGGGCGAGGGGGGGAAAGAGTCACCTTCAGGGAGGTTTCTGTCATCGTCAGTGCACGAAAGATCTCGTCGCTTCAAAGGCGTCCATCCTGTCCCTGATGCTGAGTGGCGCGTAGCTTTGAGGCTGCAGGACCTCCTGAATAAGAGGGCCTAGGATCATAGCCTCCAGGACCCCATCGTGGAAGAGGTCCTTGGAATATTCAACGATAACGCAGAAGTCCTGGCGAGTTCGTCTAAGGGATCCCATGGCTTCCTGTAGAGTCATAAGATAAATCTGCACCTATAATACATACGTAAAGTCACACATACAAGCACATATATACCCACACATCCAGTCACACATACAAGCACATATACACCCACAGATCCAGTCACACATACAAGCACATATATACCCACACATCCAGTCACATACATACACCACCAGAGCCCTGGTAGGTCACAAGACCATAGAGGCAAACTTCAGAAAAATAACTGCAACGTGAATGGCCAGCCTTTTGAACTGCTGATCCTCCTTCCAACGATGACAGAGGGGAAACACCCCTTAAACACGCCCACCTGTCGCACCCGTCACCTGACTCCGAGACAGAATCTGTCCAGTTTAATTCTGTCGCAGAATAATGGAGGACCATTTTTTTGCCTCGGTGGTCTGTGGATGCCAACACTTCCCCCTGGAAGATATCGATGAAGACAAAATCGACCGGGTTCCTCGATGAACACCTTCCTCACCGGACATAAAAAAAAGTCACATGTAAAGCTGCGGCTTAAGCACGCGCTCCCACACCTGCTGGACTCCCTCATACTTATTCCACCACACACACACACACACACACACACACTCACACCACACACACACGTGCACTGGTCACATCACTATGCCCCAGCCGTATTGTATCTGGATCGAATGTATAAGAATCTGACACGAGTGATTTATCATCAGTATCAACGCCTCGTCACTATTGATCAGTATCACCTTGTGACTCATCATCTAGTAACACCTTGTGACTCAATATCAGAACACTCAGAGAATCAGTGACACCTTGCGACTCAGTAATAGTAACACTCAAAGAATCAGCAATACCTTGGGACTCGATATTAGAACACTCACAGAATCGGTGACACCTTGTGACTCTGTAATAGTAACACTCAAAGAATCAGCAACACCTTGGGACTCGGTAATAGTAACACTCAAAGAATCAGTGACACCTTGTGACTCAGTAATATTAACACTCAAAGAATCAGTAACACCTTGTGACTCGATATTAGAACACTTACAGAATCAGTGACACCTTGTGACTCAGTAATAGTAACACTCAAAGAATCAGTAAAACCTTGTGACTCGGTAATAGTAACACTCAAAAAATCAGTAACACCTGACTCGATATTAGAACACTCAGAGAATCAGTAACACCTTGTGACTCAGTAACACTCAAGGAACCAGTATGATGACATGACATCCGATCTGACCCTTAAGATGGAGCTAAATGGCCAGGACATTATGGACCGGTGGTGCTCAGTGTGGGCGTTAGGTCGTGTTCAGGCGTCGCACCATGATGCTCAGGAGGTTGTGCCATCGTGCTCAGGGGAGTCAAGGGGTCGTACCACCGAGGTCAAGGGTTAAAGGTTGTTAGAGTCCGACGGGCAGCAGCAGCAACATGAGCAGTAAGATGGAGGAGGGAACAACACCACGCGTGTAGGGTAGGAGCCACCCGGGAGTTCCCTCATACTGCCACTCCGGGTCAGACGCCAGTGGGAGGACGCAAGTGTGTGTGTTCTCTCCCCCTAGACTTTCTACTGACGCTCCTGCGAAGGCTCAGGCTGGGTTGCGAACTCAGCTGTGGCGTTGATGCTGGCTTTAAGTAACGTCTCACGCACGACAAAAAAAAAAGAACTTCAACGAAATATAACGAACACAAACGCAAATCTAAATAGTGGACGATCAGATTGTGGGGAAGAAATCAAGATATAGTTTCTCTAACCATCTTTGATGTGAACATACCCGGGACTGTGTGTGTGACGTGCTTGAAATATGACCTACTGGTCTTCCTGATTGTCCGAGATCTAGTTACCAGCTCTAGCCCTCGGGTCAATGGCTCCTAAAAAAAATTTCCAACAAATGGTCCTTTAATTTCTTTCTTTTAACATGCTTTTTATTTCCTTCATATGCGTACACTTCGAATACATTCGATATCATAGATATTTTCAGTATATTTCTTCTTTATTCATAGCTGGAAATACAGTAGAATAATTTCTTTACTGGTTTTAAAGGCGTATATCAATGTAACACAAGTGGTATTGACATATAACACCAACATGAAATGGACTCGTAGCTGAGGGCCAATTTAATCCAATTCTTATTGCAGATGTTTCGAAGTTATTTGTGAAAAACTTGTCGCCCAAAGTGACCCAGAAAAAATGAAAATATTCATCTGTCCTGCAGACAAGCAAGACAATGATCATCTTCTGTAACTTATCGTTTTCAAACATTTTATCTTCGTATCGTATCTCATATCTTCATCGTCTGCTGGGGGGGCATTAAGCCTCCGCACTGATGGAGGTTTTTAAGGCAAAGATTAGCCAATTGATTCTCGACGGTACGATTCTTGAGCACCGATGGTACCCTTCCTTGGGTACGAGACTTCTGACATGGCCCTTAAGCCTCGAATTTAAAAAAAAACCAGGTCATCATATCCAAGAGCCGCACCTACGCCCTAAAGATTCTGAAATCTGAAGGAGAATTCTTTACATCCGTTGAGAGACGCTGTACGACCTGAAGCGGTGAGGTTGTATACTCCACAGTAGGACAGAGGATAGAGCCGCACCTGCAGGAAGCGGAGAGATGAAGGGAGTGTGAACACACTGATACACGATGCTCACCGATGATCCTACCTATCATCTACCCATTCTCTTGGCTTATCATCATGGCAGAGCCTCCGCGCCGGGGATTACTGCCAGCCTGGCCTTGGCTCACGTGACTACCGCAAGGGGAGCGTTGGGTGAGGTGGGTGGAGAGGCCAGGATGAGGCTCAGAGGGTGGAATGTCCGTGGAATGAATGGTGGGCGTGTGGAAGCGGAAGGTTGGCACGGAGGGGGGGCGGAGTCTTCATAAGTGGGTAGACTCGCGAATGTATTTCGGGAAAGTAGTTTGAGTTGGAAACCAATTCGTTTGACGCTTGAGATGAAGGGTTAATGTCGTGTATGACTGGAAGACATATACGCTCATGCACACGCAAAAGTAAACAAATGAATAACCATGCGCACATACAAGTATACACAGACACACACACACACACACATATATATATATATATATATATATATATATATATATATATATATATATATATGTGTATGTGTGTGTGTGTATGTGTGTGTGTGTGTGTGTGTGTGTGTGTATGTGTGCATCTTTTTATACATATTCGCCATTTCCCGCGTTAGCAAGGTAGCGTTAAGAACAGAGGACTGAGCCCAAGAGGGAAAATCCTCACTTGGCCCCCTTCTCTGTTCCTTCTTCTGGAAAAGTAAAAAACTGGAGGGGAGGATTTCCAGCCCTCCGCTCCGTAGTGACCTGAGTAGCAAGTAGGGTCGGGTTGGTTACCTGAGTGTCCTCTGACTCCACAGGGGTTCCAATACCACCCTCACTGCCTGTTTCAGTACCGTGTGAGATGTGATCCTGGTAACATCCACTGGTGTCTCTGTATAGTCTTCTCCATCTGCGATTTGTTACAATTTCCTTCTGAAGATGTGTTGAAATACACGAAAGCGCCGAAGCAAATTTTCGAAGTTGCAAAGATCACACGTACAGCTGGTCAAGCGAGCTATCTTCTTTCTATTTCTTCAACACCTACTACGTCAAGTGACCAGTTACGTCATCAACCTCACCGACAACCATGCCCTTGACGTGGTAACTTGTGACGTCACAGCGTACTGAAGGGTCGTCCCATATGACCTGACACGACCCCACGTATACCGATACACGTCATACATTAAAAGTTACCAGACTTCGGCTGAAATGGCGTTACTGCGAGGCTACGTCGTCGTCAACGCACGATGAGGAGCACAACAATCTCGTCCAGGAACTTCTCTCTTGAAGGAGTCCGTCATTTCCCTGCTACTGATTGTAGCGTAGACTTGACGCTACGAGGCTCTGTCGTCGTCAAAGCATATGAAGCACAATAATCTCGTCCAGGAATTTCTCTGTTAAAGGAGACCGTCATTTCCCTGCTACTGATTTTAGCGTAGACTTGACGCTACAGGAGGCCCCCGTAAAAGGGCTTCCTATAGGATTGTATGACTGAAAAAGAAGAGCGTAACTCATCATCACATAGTTACCATCTCCCATGGTGGGACATGGTCTGTGCAGTCATTCCTCATCTCAAGCATTTCCCATCTTGGACGAAAGGTAATCGAGGACAGAATTCCTTGAATAACTTAAAAGGAAAGAAAAAAAAAACTATAGCGAATTAAATTTCTAAATGCTAAAAGAACGACGTAGAGTTTCGATGAATCGTCTGAGGCTTTTATGTATTTTACATCCCAATTTCTTATTAAGGGGGCGAGTTTTTACCACCATGGTTGGACTGCCTCACCGTTTTCATGGGGGCGACTGTTTGGTCCTAGTGGTGGGGGGATCGCCTCTCCACACCCCATGTATCTCCGACGCTCACACACGCACACGCACACACACACACTAACACAGTCACAGTACAAGGCACGCCTCGACACCCTCCTGTTCTGGTTTCCCGCACACATTGCTCTTGTATTCTATCAGTTCACAAACGAGAAGCGAGGGAGGAGATGAGGACATCGTGGCTGGAGGGGCTGGAAGTAAGGGTGTTGCTGTAGCAATAGCACAGCCTGGCCTGGCTTGCCTGGCTGGCTGGACCACACACACACACACACACACCAACCACACTCAGGGCTGCCTCACATGCCCGGCTGTGGCCAAGGCAGCCGCTCTCCTACTTGTCTCTCCGTTCCTGTGTCTCTATGCCCGTATTTCAGTGGCATATCTGCTCCTTCGTCAGAGGTTCCACTACTGCGTCTGTGTTTGTCTGTAATGTCTCTTGTTTCTCCACTTTTCTGTGCAGTTCGGTGCTGGCTTGCATACGTCTGTCTGTCCGCTGGTCAGCTGAGTCTGTGTCGCCTCTGTGGCATAAGGTGAGTGAATCAGTCGATTTGCTTCGTTAGGTATAGTCTCTCTCTCTCTCTCTCTCTCTCTCTCTCTCTCTCTCTCTCACTTTTTCACCTACTTCTATACCTGTTTTTCATGTCTCTGTTTTTTCCCATTTTTGGTCCCCAATTCTCTCTATATTATTTTTCTTCCATTCCCCTTCTTTACCTTCTCAATTAAGTGATCACCAAGACCTACCATCACCACGCACCATCCCTGCCCCCACACGAATCCAAACACCATCACTATCGACGACCTACACACCATCACCCTACACCACCCCTGCCCTTCACGACCTACACACCATACCTGACGCCATCACCAGGTACCACACCATCAGAGACCACTCCTCACAACACCCCTGCATCTACTCCTACATGAACCAGGGTCACGGGAAAGAGTGTCTTAGGGCAATGCACTTTCCACGCCTGGTCCTCTATATAGAGTTCACCACACTGCTAATCCTTAAACACCTGGATCCATGTTACGTAAGTGGATGACAGATACGATTTTGATACTCAAATAAAGAAAATCACGACGTTAAGTAATCTAATATCATTAGTAATAATCAACATCAACATAATACCACAGGTAGTTATGAATAATTACATATATAATTCAGTCACAGAATGCATGAGACTATTACAATCAGGCAGGAACAGTTAGCCAGTCACTCCACACCACTTGGTCCTGGCAGTTCGAGTGAGTACCCTGCTTGACGGAGGAACCTCTCCCAACCAGGGCGAAACCACCCGCATCCCCGAACTCTTGAAGCGCCTCGCGCGTTTAATACCGGCGCTGCGTTTTCTTAGCGATAGCAGTCATTACGAGCGATAAAATCAGGTAACACAGGTCTGTGCGCCGGGTCGAGATTAATACATCAGGAGCTGTGGAGAATGATCACATGCGCCGCCACAATCACACGGGAAGCAGCGCCTCCGTGAGGCTGGTAATGACGGGGCCCCCAACACCTGTATGACGGATGGCCGCCCTCGCTTCATGAGGGCTGGCAGGGTGGCATGCAGGGAGGGAGGACAGGCGGACAGGCAGGCAGGCAGGCAGGCAGGGAGGGAGGGAGGGACTTCCTGTGGTGTAGGCGATGATGGGGTGAGGTTATGGGTGAAGGCGAGCACGTATGTAACAGACGTATGGCCATTGTGGAAAAAAAATATGTCTATGATCTTTCTGAGTCTATGTCGTACGTGTGTGTGTAGATCTGCATCCATCAGAGAGAGAGAGAGAGAGAGAGAGAGAGAGAGAGAGAGAGAGAGAGAGAGAGAGAGAGAGAGAGAGAGAGAGAGAGGCTACCTGGGCGATGCTGGTGTGTGTGTGTGTGTGTGTGTGTGTGTGTGTGTGTGTGTGTTGAGCAAGATGATCTCTGGGGGAGTTTTTGGTCTTGAACTTTACAACGATGAACTTAATCTTGTCGAGTATACAGTGATCCTGGAGAACATGACGGGGCACTATGACCCTGGTAAGGTCATAAGGACTTCGCGTGACCTTTGGTGACCTTATATACCTTTAAAGTAAGAGTGATAACCTTAGTGATCTTGTCGTGTTTGGTGACCCTGGCTATCTCGGTGAAGTGTGGTGAACACTGATCATGGTGAGCCTGGTGAATCATATATGAGACTATAATGATGATGATGATGGTTAACTTGTGATGTATCTGATGATTCTGGCTATCTCTGTTATCTTGCTTATCGCCGGAGTCTTGGTGACCGTGTTATCTTTGGCTATGTTGGTGACCGTGTTATCTTTGGCTATGGTGCGGTAGTAGGCGTGGTGACCAGCAGCCTAAATGGTGTTAACGAGGTTGTTAGAACCGTCAGTTGTGGTGATCTTTGTTCCCTTGGGTCGGGACGGTAAGCCTGGTGATTCAGTAATCTTATATACCATAGGTTTAGAGCTGGTGATTTCAGTAATGACCTTGATGCATGTGGTGATGACATGGAGCAGCCACAGCCAACATGGTGATATCATTCCCTAGCTAGATCATGTTTAGAAGCTCAGCCCTTTTGGGGAGGGTGAATGGTCGTCAAACATCAGTCGTTGATGCGATGATATTTCTATTCTTGTTATACCTCACCATCTCTGTTGTCTTAGTCTATCATCCATTCATAAAGGCCTAATTGAATCTATCCAACGAGCTTCCCCCTTGTCCACAGGAATGGAAGGGAGAGGGGGTTGGTTTATTCGGCATTGTCTAACGACGTCTTAAGTACGACGGTACGACCCTTAAGTACGAAGATATGATCCTTAAGTACGACGGTACGACCTTGGAGTATGACAGTGCCAACCTTAAGTACGAGGAAAACATCTTTCAGTGCGACGGTAAACCCTTAACTACGAGGACAGGACTCTTAAGTGCGAAATTACGACACTTGTGCACGATCTGACGACCTTCGGCCTTTCAAGTGAACCTTGAGGGCCAGGCCAAAGGCTAGGCCATCATACATACTCCAGGGTCGTAACGTCGGTTTCTGGTCACCAACCAGGAAGGGGGACAAGGTCAGGAAGGTCAATGAAAAACGAGGTCAGTAATACGAAAAACAGTCAGTGTGCGGGGGAAACTGTACAGTCTGGGTGGGGGGGTAGGCTGTAGGCACAACAGGACGCTGGGGAGTGGGTGGGACAGGTGGGTAGTGTATGTGAGAGAGAGAGAGAGAGAGAGAGAGAGAGAGAGAGAGAGAGAGAGAGAGAGAGAGAGAGAGAGAGAGAGAGAGAGAGAGAGAGAGTGTTGCACAGACCCACAGACCACACAGACCCATGGTCCGAGCGAGGCGGGCGGGGTGTGGACAGCGTGGGGACAGAGTAGGTGGGATGCACTGTGGGGCGGGGATAGATAGGGAGGAAGGGAGGGAAGAGTGGTGGAGGAGGGAAAGAAAGAAAAAAAGAAAACGTAGGTGGGATGCACAACGAAGGGTGGGATAGATGGGGGTGAGTGAAGCAGGGTGGGTTAGGATTTCTGGTCGAGGTGGGATGGCGGTATGGGCGGGAGGGGTCACGTCGAAAGTAGGTTTATGATCCACAGTGGTCAACTAGATGGGTGGAGGTGTCGGGAGGTGGCGGCCGTAAGGGTGGTGAGAGTGGTGGTGGTGATGGCGTTGGTGGTGGAGGACGAGGACGGTTTGTTGGAGATTGATGGAGGACATAAGCCATGTCTGTCCATTTAAAGGCTCTTCTTTTCCTCTCATTACCAAAAGCTCACACCTGGGCGGTTGCGTCAGGGCCCACATTCCCTCAGGGGAGTGGTCAGTGACGCCCCTGAGTCATACTGTATCTTCTAGATGACGAGGTCAAAGTTCGTAAAGTTCACTAGTCTACGGCCAGGTCTTGGGTGAGCAATTCCATCAAGCGCAGATCGAGCATGGACCACCCCACACTCACTCAGTCTTCGACGCCAGCCACACAGCGTCACCATCGAACTCCTCGCGATCGTCATTCGTCAGAGAACTATGCCTCACATGGTTCTCTCGCGAGGACAACATCGCCTACTGGCAGCTCCCGTCTTGCTGTAAATCTGCATATTGTTACTGATGTCCCTTTCGATCGCTTCTGCTGAGCACCTCTGTCCCTTCCCCTATTGGGAAACATCCACTCCTGCAGCAGCAGATCATGAGCTTATATATTCTGAGGCACCAACGGACGGACGGCGGCAACTCCTGCCGGCGAGGTCCGTAAGCGTCCCCTCGCACGGTACATACACATAGGAAGTCATGGTGAACACCAGTCCTCTCTGGTAGTACGTCCACCACACACAATAGACGTTCCTAGAGTTGTCTGTTGCGTCATATACGTCCGTGGGAACCCAGCCTAAGGGTGCGTGTCCTTTTGTCCACACACGACCATCCATACATCCGTCATCCACATGTCCTCGCTATGGTCATGATTCTAGCCTGTCTATCCAACTTCCATGCTCCGTGCAAGGTAAATACACGTTCTTAAAGGAATTCTACTAGATACTGATGCCATATCCAGTTACCCTACATGGGATCACGGGAAATCAACCCCGGAAAAGGAGAGCAAAAGATGCTGTGAGAGTGTGAGGATGACGATCATAACATACCCACCTCCCGTGAATCATGGAGCATGGATTGGAAATCTTCCAGAGAGGCAGCGTTGGCAACTGTTCTGATTGGGTGAATATCCTCATCCGCCATCTTCTTTGCACTATCAACAATGTCCTCCTCCTCCTCCTCCTCCCTCCTCCTTGGCCTCACCCACACGGCATGCCAACTGCGGGGTCTGGCTCACATGTGCACTCGTGGACTGATGGAGAAGTGTCGGACGATCCAAGGACGAGAAGAGTAAAGAGGCAGCGCTTGGTGTGCTCCTACAGCGTAAACCAAACTCAGGCTACCTCCTAGAACCTGATGCGCAGTAGTACAAAATGAAGCTCAATGGCACGAAAATATTTGTTTTTATACGAGGTGAGGAGTCTAGTCATGTCCGTGTGGTGGTGCTGGACCATGATGAGTTAGACTGTAAGAGATATAACTAATTACGGTGCTCCCTAATGAGTCCAGAGAATGCAATAATTGCTCAACACTCAGTCAGTATATTTTCCCAGTCAGTAAGAACTTTATATAACTTTCCTTATCATCATTTGTCAGTCAATCATCGAAGATCCTTTCTTAGCGTTTCATGTTCCATGCATCGCTACACCACAAACTCTCCAGCTGTTTTGTGGAATTTTGGAGTTTATAGCTTGGACGGTTCATGGAACCACATCTGCCATACCGTCCATCATCGAGGTATAGGTGGACTAATGAAAGGATACAATTAACCAAGATGTTGTTCACCCTTTCTTGCTAAAGGAGATATGGTTAACTGGTGAATTTCTCCGGCTCACGAAAAGTCTCCAGTTCACAAAGTATATATCTGGCAGACTCTTGGTCCAGGTGGATACTGAAGGAGATACGGTTAACTGGTGAATTTCTCTGGCTCACGAAAAGTCTCCAGTGCACAAAGTATATATCTGACAGATTCTTGGTCCAGGTGGATACTGAAGGAGATATGGTTAACTGGTGAATTTCCTCGGCTAACGAAAAGTCTCCAGTTCACAAAGTATATATCCGACAGACTCTTGGACCAGGTGGATACTGAAGCCTCTCACCACCTCAGTAAAAAAAAAAAAAAAAATAACCACCTTAGCTGTCCTTTGAACAAGGCTATATGGACGACAAGCAGTCGACGCTGGTCGGGGAGGGAGGGGGGGGGGGGGGATAAAACCAGTTTTAAACCGGTTTTGTCCATTTTTTGACCGACGAAGTAAAACATGCCGGTTGCTTGAGAGGGCAGAGCCATGCCACTGACCAACACGCAGGTCAAGATGACCAAGGAGGAAGCAGCCTCCTGGAGACGGTATCAGTGGATCACAACACACTGGTGGTCTGGACACGTCCAGATAGAGAGTCAAAAAGGGATCACACTAAGCTATACGGCTAAACATGTAGAAGCTGTGGCGCTAGCTTTACTGATGCCAAATTAACGCTTGAACTTTAAGATAATGAACCTAGGTGAACCACTGAAAAAGCTTAGCTTTCGAGCTTTTAAGATAATGAGCGATAGTTGAACCACTGAAAAGCTTAGCTTTCGATCTTTAAGATAAAGAGTACAGATGAAGCACTGAAAAGCTTAACGTTCGAACTTTAAGATAATAAGCGATAGTTGAACCACTGAAAAGCTTAACTTTCGATCTTTAAGTAAGATAAAGAGTATAGTTGAACCACTGAAAAGCTAAACGTTGGAACTTTTAAAGATAATAAGCATAATCGAATCACTTAAAAGCTTGAGTGTTTATGTCCATAACCACAAACTGTATTTGACGCTAATTCTACGTCAGGAAGACGACTGGCCAGGCCGAACCCACCCCCCGACGACAGCGCCCTCCTTGAAATATACTGTCGACAAATCATGCACGCCGCTGTAATTTGGGGGGAACAATCTACTGCATTACCTTCAGCCAACGGGGTAGATTCATGCGAGGTACAGTGGGGTGAACAGCCACCATCCCCACCCATCCCTTCCTCCTCCCTCCCCACACACACAGACACACACACACAGAGATGATCTAAGATCATTATTTTTCCCTGGCGATGAAGTCACCACGACACATTGGGGTGGGGAGACAACACATACCTAACGTGCACATTATATATTCGTGACCTGATGGCTGAAATGTCTCGAGTTCAGCGTCCATAGAAACTAACTTTTTTTGTATTTGCGCAATTCCGCGCACCGTAAACTTTCGGTTAAGATTCCATTTCTGTTTCATTATGTAAAGGAAGTCACTGAGTAGACTTTCGGATCAAAGAAAGATGATTATCCGGATTACTGACGAGAATGAGGATTGAATGATGAAACACTATCCTCAGCTGAGGTTGGAGAGTCAATAGGTAATAGACATCTGAGGTTGGAAAGTCAATCCATATCACTATAGACATCGGTCAATACTTCGCTTTGATACATGACACAATGATATTCGAGAATAATTACCGAAAATGATTGATATCCAAGATTTGAATATAGTGGAAATGAACAAAACGTGAATATATCTGCATTATCTACACAGGATTTCATACGAAGATAGGTTCATTCAGCAGACCGTTTTAAACATGGAAAATCAAATGGTGCGACACAAGCTTACAGCTCCTCAGTCCATAGCAACAGCTACAATGCTTAACGAAATATTATTTACATTCATGTGTAAATAGGACCATGGTGTTGGTCAACAACCAACACACCACTGGTGTATACACATGGTTTATAATCAGTCATTAGTCTTATTATAATCAATATATTAATACCAGATATCATGGCTACATTTTTTTTAAGTACTCTTTCTTATACTTAAAACTTGACCGAATGAACGACTGCATTCAAAACGAAAAATTGTAAACATTACCATTCGCAAAAGAGGTTATTTCTTATATCAAATCAATAAGTACTCTTTAGAATGTCCTTTTCTAGTGGACTTGTTTGATAAAATTTGAAAGTTTAATTAGCGCTTACATCAGAGCGGAAATGTATGATGAACATGCTATACACGAGAAGAGGATGTGTGCACATACAGCCGACAGTCTCATTGGAAATCAAACAAAAACTGTGTTTGAAATGAATGACATATTCTAATCTATGTTCTACGCACACATCCTTCAATCTTTTTTTTTTTTTTTTTTTATATCTGTTCAAGTCGTATGAAAACCACCAACGTTCGAGAATCAAACACCACTCTTCAAAATACTCAACAAAGATGATGATGATTCTGATACAGATCTCTTGTATATTCGACCCACGTCTGTCTACCTGACCGTATCACCTGAGCCCCGGGGTCTTCTTATTAAGTGGTGATCATACACTGTTCCCAACCGGTCTATACTCTCAGATCACTCGTGTTACAAAGGGCCTTTCCATTTGATTACATTAAGCTGAGCTCCTGATTCATGTGCGACTATTCGTTGCGATACTGGAGGAAATCCTTTTGATCTAGCATCGCACTGATTGGGATTAAATGTATCAGATGCCAACATAAACAAAACGGAACGGGGCAGTATTATTGCTGTCTATGGTACTGATAGTCAATGTTATGATATCAGAACTTCACTGGCTAGTTCAGGTTAGTTTAGGTTGTAAGTGGAGGTTATATTACGATGGTAAGTAAGAGACTTAACATTTAGATATACGATATCAACACCTTAAAGTTCTAGTTAGTTTCGTATAGATGAAGATGACGCTAGCTACACAGTTCGTTACACTTAAGATATTGTTCGTTGTCCACTATTTTCAATGATTCACAGCCCCGCTCCAAGTGTGAATATGAGGAGAAATTTTTTTCTTTGAATGTCTCATGTCATACTCAGCATGAAGATAGCCTGTGCGCGTAGGATGCGGACTGAGAATTACCTACCGCAGGTAAGGACAGAACTAATTCACCTAAGGAAGGAGGAGAACATAGTGCTCAGGCAGAGGTCATCCTAAAATACGTTTTGATATGGGTTTTATAAAGTCCTCTGGCGCTATCTGAAAAGTTTCGTGGTTTGCCAGTACATATTGAAGAACATATCTCCACCTCATCAACTAGTAACAGTTGGAGAATCTAAACATCTCATATCTTGCTATCAAAACCTCTGCCGAGGATCTAATACAACGTGTTGAAGTCCGCAATGCAGTCCAAGAATATCTTTTCTTGTACATATCACATGCTCTTGTGTGTGCAACCATAGCATATATACCTCAACTCTTTATATACTCTGTAGAGGGGGACGAGGCCACTTTTATATTCTGGGAAAAAGAGTTATGTAATAACTAAAATAAAAAAAAAAGCATAAAATCAGTGGTTCTCCTATAAACGCAGAACCCGAATACCTCATAACAACGACAAGCAAAACATGCTGGAACGTTTTTAACGTCTGGAAAATACATGAATAAATTCGCGTCGTTTGCACGTTCAACACTACTGATATTGTTCGTGGGAAAGATTTATCATTTCCTAACTAAACTACAAAATACCGCATGTATAAAAGCGTTCGTGTCTCCTAGCTGTTCCCTCAACTCTCCTGCTTACGTTAAGGAAGCGTCAGTGCTGGCGAAGAAGCCTATCCAGACTTTCCGCGATAACATGAGACACCCTCATGGCCACACCACTGCGCACTTGCCCATACCCATCTTGACGTTTCCGAACTTCTTAGTCTATCACGGCGTTAGTAAGGAGGACTGTGAACTTCCGTTGAGGTCACCATAAGAAAAATTCGAGTAGGTAATAGCTTCAGGGACGTTCAATGGAACAGCTCGAGCTGATTTCTATAACATCATAGTCGCCAAAATTCAGCTAGAGTGTTATGTTGTTGTATATCCATTTTCTAATAATTTTAGATTCACATCCTTTTCTAACATCACTTCAATTACCCACACAAAAAAAGGGTGGGGGTTCTTCAAGTCCACAAACTATGGCAGCGTGTGATGGTAATCATTCACATTTCATCACCCAACAGAGGGGGAACTGGTTCATACCCACAAATTATGTTATCATGTTATGATAACCTGAAGCATGACAGGATCACTAACCACAACCAATGTTCTAATCATTTCCAAAGACAGGTCTTTCACTTTCTCAAAAATTCGTAAATACTTTGCCTTTTCTTGTCATTTTCCACTTCATGAGTCTCTCTATATTTCAATTAAGGCCCGGCCTTCATGTGGCCTTTTGTCCAGGACTGGTGCCTTCAACAGAAAGTAAACAAATCAACCACACACTTAAGTGCTTGTTTGCCTATTAAGGGGGAGGCACTATGGCCATATTTACACTTGTAGTGTCTAAATTTCTTGATTTTCTTTTCACAAACTCATACAGAAATGTCTCAAGTCTACGAACATAAAGGAGAAAATGCTAAAATTCCTCTCAATATAACAATTATTGTACACTTACCTTGATCAAAACTGTCGGCTAAACTAGCAGCCAGTAGTTTGGTGTGGAAGAGAGATCAAGTCAGCGGTGTTTCACTGAAAATAAAGCCCAAAGTCTTATACGTTAGTAGGTGAATGCTACTTTCTATGCACTTAAAAATATCGAGGCACGTATATCGTTCTAGAGAGTAAGGTTAGTCCTATCACATCTTTAAGTGAAATTATTGACCAAACACAACACTGTGACACCATTTTTCTCGTGTCTATTACCACTCATCACAAAGCTCACACGTGCAGTCTCACTCGCATCACTTACATTTGATGTATTCCTTTGAGTTTACTCGTTCTGAGGACAGTTTCACGTCACACTCCTGCACTGTCCAAACACACACTGTGCCCCAGTCGGATCTGCAGATACCACGTATAATTTTGCCGGGGAAAGTAAAGGACCACAGGGGCAAATACTATGTCCGTTCTTCATGTTAGTGTATAGAAATTAGATATCATCATTGCTATATCTTTTGGTGATATCAAAATCTTTTTGTGATAAAAGAAAGGACCCTATATCGTATCAAATTGTCTTTGACAAGGCGGAGGTATTTCTACTGTGTATGGAAACCCTCCCATTTCATAACAAGACGTAAGTTGGTAAATACAGTATCTTATATTCTAATATATTATCTAAAATGTGTGCTGACTAATGCTTGTATGTTTATACTCTAATGTGACTGTTCTAAAGTACATTACACAGGTTTGTGGTTTATTGTTTGTTTTTCATCTATACTGACCCTGAGTAGTTAGGGACTTATAGATTCATTTCAGATTGTCGTACTGAGAAACTGGGAACCGGAATGAAAATTACCTTATCACGTTTCTACAGTGCATCACTTCACCTGGATTCGTAATATAACCCGTTGTCATTACTTCCTGACCATAACAAGCGCAGTATAGTTATTACAGTTTTAGAATGATTATGCTAATGTTGAAAACTATAAACTTCTAATATGCAACTAAGTCTACATGCATTTTCCGCACATGAATTCAGATACATATTACTTTTTTTTTAATGCTAACAGAATAAACGTATATTTTACGATTAAAGACAATGACAATATTGAAAACCATAATTTTTGATATGCAACCATTTTTGGCTAATATATGGCTTAGTCTAAATGCGTTTTCTGTTCATGAATTCGGATTCATAACACCATCTTTTTATGCAAACGGATCTTATGTATATTCTATGATAACAGATGACCCAAATGGCACCCACAGCATTCCACCAGTGTCTGCCGACTGTGTATTAACCCCGGCCGACCATCGAACTGTGAATGGCATGTTTGTTTTCAACATTTTCTCCCAAACAGATTCTCCCTCAGTGTTCCATACAGTACAGTGCTCACAGTGAAGTGATGAATCACTGCTTTAAGTCCAGAATTCGCTCAGGGGAAATCACGGCTGAAACATAGAGAGTGACTTGAAGTGACACTGACGTACATACATGTCAGTACTTCGTAGAATCGGGGACTGATTTAAGACAGCATAGACTGCTTGAGCTTAAAGGTGTCTGATGACGTAGACATCAAAAACGCATGAGAGAAGATCAAGGGGGGATGGCTATGGAGGGTTCAAGGGGGGGATGGGGGGATAGGGAGGGTTCACTATTCATAACTTTATACGCTGTAATTTGCTGTCGTCATCCCACACCCGATAGTGTATCATCATCATCATCATCATCATCATCACCAGTCGACCACCGGTGTCTCCGTGTAGTTGAGGAAGCCTATCATTAATATTGTGGCCAGATATTTTCTATTATCTGTCGCTTTCATGTAAATCTACGAGTGATGCCTTTTCCTTCACCACGTTTTCATTTTGTCAGACCCTCTACTCATAGCGCGATGGAGAAAAAAAAAAAAGGGGAGAAAAAGGAGAAAAAGGAGCAAAAATAAAAAAATGGTTTGAAAATGAGGGAGACGAAAGGAAAAGTGTAGGTGTATACAAGGACAGAGCATGGAATCTTGCCTCATAGTTTCCTTTTTAATGAGGGCCATTGCCATCATCCCTACTGACGCGACGTACGATACGCTCAGGGTATCCCTTCAAAACGCGCCTAAGCCAGGAAGTGTAGGAAGTACTCCCCCATGCGGGTGTTGTTTACAGTCTGCTGAAACGGAGGGTGTGAGATGGTTCCGGGCATCTCTTCAACACCCTTACGTTATAGGACAGCTGCTGTCTTACACCCTACTGACACGGAGGGTGCAAGGCATCTCCCTGGGCGGTTACTGTCAACAACCTACCACCATTTGTAGCAAAAATACAATATCACTTGAAGCTGTTTAATTCATTTGGTTCAGCCTTGGTTTAGGTACGTATCGGAGAACTTCAAGACAACGTCTAATAATCGAATTTTGCACAACATTCTCATTCTAAAAGTCTCATATACGATATCTGTGTCGCAGTATGTAATCTTGCACCATGCAGAGGCATGCAACCGGCAACACACTACTAGGTCCTACTGAGGCTGTCAGTGATAGTGGAAGATGTCAGGCTCCTCCAGCTTGTGGTGGTAACCTCCGCACATTATCATCCCTCCTTACTGACCACCGTCCCTCGTAACACCTTCAACGTTCATGACCTCAGTGATGGCGTTGGATGTTCATACCTGCCACTGCCACGTCACGGTGAGGACTCGCCCCCTACAACTTGGGTCGCCCGTCGGGAAGGTACGTACACACCAAACCTGAACCTTCTTCGAGGAATCTCATTCTTCGTCAGGAGGATTCATCTTTATCTCAGGCATAATGGGATGATCTGTAACAAACCTCCGGTGAGTTATCAGGTAAAGCAATTTAGTTTGTGTTGCAAAATAGTCGTGAGGGGCAGGAGGTAGCAGAGGGTAGGTAGTGCTACAGGTTTAGGGAGAGAAGGGCGGCTGTGGGCGGGAGTGGTCCAACTGTGCTCTGGTTTTTGCTCTGTGTGTGTGTGTGTGTGTGTGTGTGTGTGTGTGTGTGTGTGTGCTGGGAGAGGCAAGGGAAACAGCCTAACTATAACAGTCATTGGATCTGCTTGACAGACCATAACTCATGTGCGACGAAATAACGATACAAATATCATACAAGCAACGCTTATGGTAATGAGACAAAGAGAGATGGGTGTAAAGAAGACATTGAACTGTTTAATCCTGTACTATGTCACAGCATCAATGGAACGTAGATAGAGATCTATATATATATATACAAACCAGCGTTGTGATGGAGTGAGTTATGACACAACGCAACACTTCGACATTCAGTCCCGAGGTAATTTCGTATGGCTATACTTTTCTTGTTTTTATACGACATGTTTTACATACTTCCTGTGGTTAGAGCAGGACATTATAGGGTGATTTGCTCCCAGTTATGACTTCTGATGGATCCATTGATGGGAATGATGACAGCGTGGCAAAGCGCCCGTGAACAAGTTGCAGCTGTTCCCATGACTACTCCTCCGGGACGGTCTCATACATTCCATCACCTCCCACTTCGAGGCTCACGGAACCAACTATATCCTCGAAGATCCTAAGCATCCTTTGTGGAGGCGAGACGCTTGGATGATTCGTCACGGACATTCAAGTTTATGAGGGAGATAAAACCGCCGTGTTGTGCAGTCGCTGTGTTGTGGAGAATAGGGGTACATCTAGCCACTACCATGTTGGAGGTACCGATATACCTTCCAGTCAGTTTTGAAGTGGGGTCCGACACTGCGCACATCATGATCAGCGCTATACGGGATTTATGTTACGGCTCTTCAGTCTGACGCGAGGTATGGTGTACTACACCCTCCAGATGAAGTCTGGTAGGATATATGGTGTACTCACTTCTCATTACGGTGCCGTGTGTACGGCACAACTTCCAGTCAATACATTCCACCTCCCAGTCATGACGGTGTGTGATGTAGGGTCCAACACCCAGTCAATAATGCGCAGGGTAGACGGTCAGCCTTCTGTCATTACGGCGCAGGGAATACGGTACAGGGTAAATGTTACACCTCCGTCAGTGCAGTGTAAGGGTACTACGGTACACCTAGTCGGTATCGGAAGAGGGAGATGATGTCGCCTCTCAGCTGTGACATGGGGTAAACTTAAGACTATCTGGTTCATTAAAAATGATTTCTTATAGTAATTTGTTACGAGTTTTCGTTCATGTGAATGCAACGCTACTACATTCATTACAGCACCTCCTTCACTACTGATGTAAGGGTATGAAAAGCAATTACATACAGCCAAAATAACTGGCATTGAAAATCAAATGGTGTTTATGTATACTGGGGTTTTGAATGTAGTAAAAAGTTTCTTGGCTAACCTAACCTAACCTAACCTAATTTAACTTAACCTTGTCCACCCCACACTACGCTAACCTAATCTTACCAGGATGTCAAAGTTAAGTTATAATAACGATTACCACTTTTTCCCCTTTAACCTAAGCCTAGTTAACTTTAACTACCCTAACTTTAACTAACCAGAGTGAAACGAATTCTGATATACCAAAGATTACCATTGAAATTGTGCAAAATAGTTGGAAACTATCAGACTTTGACTATAGTCCCCGGAGGATAGTATACACATCACTAAATGTATTTACAACGAAGTACTTCATTCATTGTTGTTGTTGTTGTATATCTATTCATGATGGTAGACAAAGACTGGGTGATCCGAAAACTTGTCCTTAATAATGCATGATTTATTGTTCAATGAAATTAATGTTATTCTGCAAAAGATTTTACACTCAGGAAAATTTTTGTAAGTAATGCAAACATTTTTCAAAGTTTCTGTTCATTTCGAGAGTGTTATTTGGCTTGTTTGTATACAATGATAATCATTCACAATGACAAAATGAAGCATCAAGAAGAATATTCTTGGCTTAATCTTAAGCCACCTGTACCACAACGTATCATCAGCGGTGAGTGGTTTAAACTACAGAGGAAGAATATACGAAGCAATAACTAAATATACGAAGCAATAACTAAATATACGAAGCAATATATCTACTAACTATCTCTCATCAACCACTAAAATGTTTCATGATCGTTACTCTCATCATCTTTTCTTGGTACTTAACAGTCCCATAATGTCATCAGGGAAAGACAGAAGTTCTTGTACAACATCAAGGGAAAGATGCAGAGTTTCATTACAACATCAGGTGGAAGGTAGAGGATCGGTCTATTACCTTATTCAGAGGAAGTTATAGTATTCATCATTAGGGGAATATACAGGTCCCATTTAATATTAGGGGGAGGTACAGATTCCATTACATAATCTGGGTAAGTAACAGTATGAGGGAGGGGTCCATATGTCTGCAGAATGTCGTGTTTGTGACCATCTATAAATGGGTTGGGTCTGTCGCACTTGATGACAGACGTGCGGGCCATTCTTTCAATCCTGCCGACACAATGGAGCCCGATGATGCAGGGTGTAAGTACTTTCCCAGAGTGGCATCCATCACTGTTACATCGACACAAACGCATGGGAACAGATGAGTACCTGTGATGTGTTTCTGGCGGGCGTCATCCAGGGAAGCGATGGGCCTCTTGGTCGTAACACATCTTGCGGACGGACGGACGAAGTCCACGGATCACACCGGTGACCAGCCGAAGACCACCTCAGTCGTCCGTCTTGTTCCTAAGTGAGGGAAAGATACGGTTAAATTTGGGGATATTTCTCAAGCAAGTTACGTAAACTGTTCCTTCCAATTCTGAAAATTGCTTAAGTGTATGAGGTTCAATGGCGGCGGGAATTCTCGCCAAAAGGAAATTTTGTTGCGGGGTCAACTGATCTCTTGCATGAACGACTGTGGTTGGTTGGTGGCTTGGTGTTCGGGCTTATCGACTACCAAAGGTCATTAAGGCCGTCATTGTTAAGGTACAACCACCAATCAAATTCATCATACTTCTAATACCTTACTATCTTTCACTCTCGTGTATGGTACTTGCTTCAAGACCTTTCTTAGCTGAAAAAAAAAGAATCTTTAATAATTTCCATGATAAACGAATCAAAGATAAATATGCAAAGTCTGAAACGCATGTGTACTTGGAACATTATGAAGAGCGGAGTGCACTGTCGTCCTGAAGTATACAATTTCCTCTGTTCCATCAGGATTGGATTATAGAATTTAGGCACATAAGCCAAGCACTGGAGCTTCTAAGTCTATTTAGCGCTCTCCTCTGTTCTGTTAGGACCATCCTTTACAAGCCTGGATCCTTCATCTATCTGGTGATGATCGTGTCCCTGTGATCTTATGATGATAATGACGTATTCCAAGTCTACCACATTCTCTCATTTCAACAAACAGTACCTGTACACTTTTGCCCTAGCCTTTGGATCACTGGCCGTGCGGACAAGTCCACATACTGTGCACCGTGATCAACATTTCATACATACGAATATGATTCGCTTAGTCATCCCTTCACTGTTTCTAGTGTCCGTCACCGAGACTTTGGAACAAATGAGGCATCTTCTGCTCATCAGGTGTACCGGTACCGCCACTAGCACATATACTGACCATTAGCACAGGCAGATGCTTTAGTTCGTTACGAGTTGACATGTTAACCATTCACGTCCTGGACTTCGCATCCCTGCTGATAAACTGTGCCGTTTGTATAGCCAGTCATTTACACCAGACGAAATCATCAGGTATTATCTGTTGAAGCCATATAGACCAAAAATGTATGTTCGTAAGTAAATGTTATTATCTGGGCTTTAGTCAAATATATACTTCAAAAAAACACAGGTTTTCTTGTGAGAAAGACGTGGCCAGACACTCCCTAACAAAGTCCATTAAATCTCAAGACGGGTGTCGTCCCATCAAGATGCAAGAAGACAGGTCTGATGTAACATTTTCTTTCCGTGTCGCACGTTCACCCACATCCTCCCTCACTGTTCCTTACGACGGTCGAGGTCGCCTCGCTATACTACTGACAACAGAGGTCTCAGGTACACGTAACACACAGCCAGTGTGAGGCGGGGTGCACGGTACACCTCACAGTCTGTGTGAGGCGGGGTATGCAGCGTGTATCTTAAGTTAGTGTGAGGCAGGGGTACCAGTGTCCCTCAGTGTGAAGCAGAGATACCGGTGTCCCTCAGTGTGAGGCAGGGATGCAATGATGTCCCTCACAATCACTGTGAGGGAGGACACACAATGCCCTCCAAGCATCATGGGCACCAGATGGAAATGACGACAGGCGCGACATTCCATGGATCGTCGCAACGCGAGTCTCCGTCATTCTGATACGGAGGTTAGTGAGATGATGCAGAGGGGGTCATCATCGAGAACCCAGGAGTAGTGCGTGTAGCTTAACTGCTGCTGTGTTACATCTGTGTCAACTGTTATGATACAGCTTATCTCGTTCGCCAATGGGATGGGTTGAAATGCTCTTAGCGATCAACAGGACGCAAGATCATATACTTAAGCTTCACTAACGAACAGGAACAATGAGCCATCACCATATGAGTTGGAGTATAATGGACGCCAGTGCGAAGCTAATATCTCTATATGTAAAATGGAAGAGGAGGATATGTATATGTGTGTGTGTGCGAGTGTATGTGTGTGCCCACGCACCAAAGATGATGATGATCATGCGCAACACCACAAGCTCTTGCATGATAAGGAACAGTTAATCTTTAAAGTTACACAGTAATCCAAAACTCTCCTTCTCTTCTGCTGTAGACAACACCCCAGAAATTACTAACGATTTAGTCATGTAATTTCTAAAACAGTTTCTGGTTGGCTAAGCCTGAGTTTGCCTCCCTAACTCCCTCCCCGATTGTTGAGTGCATTCAAGGAGATTTTCCATTCGAACAAACGTCAAATCTATACCCAATCTGAGATTCGCCAAATGTGTGTGTAAATCGACCGACACCGAGTCCACCTCGCCTCTTCGAGGAGTGAGGTTATCTTCATGTTGGAATTATTAAAAATCTTCAGCTTTGCCATCTCAGTACTGTTTTCCAACTGGCATTAATGATCTCTTTGGTTACTAATGCCCTGCTCTAAATATTCTCAATGTCGCTTCATTTTTTTCTGTGCCAAATTTTGCATGTATGGTGATCACTTGATGCTTTTAGAATATCTATATCCTTCAGCTGGTATCCTTCGAGATTATCCTTCGTTGTGAAAAGGGATCTAGAGTTCAGTAGGGGGTCGAGGACCCCCCTTTCCCCTCTCTCCTCTCCGAGAATGCTGGGCATTATGCCCACCAAGCATTTCCATGAGAGATTTCCTAATTCTTGTCGAATTTTCCCCTAAATTCTACGAATATCATCTCTCTGTTTACACAATTTTTCTGGCGCAAAGAAGCTTATGATGCTAAGCGAGATACCGCAGTCGAAATCGAACAAAGAGAGAGCCAGTGCTTCATCGACGTTTCGGTACATTTCGCAAAATAGAAGACAGAACACCACGATATATTAACAATGGAACCAAATAACGTCTCATATCCATAGCCTTTTGAGCAAGAGGAATGTGGAGGGAAGAGATGCTATACCCCCCACGTCGTCGGGCGAGGCTGGCCGCCGCTGTCCCCGCCCAGGACGTCACCTCCTTCACACACGTCCCACCAATCGCCGGCGTTCGTCCCCGCTTCAAAGGTGCCGCCGGTCGGGGCGGCCAATGGGAGAGCGGACGGTGGGCGGAGTCTGAGAAACCAAAAAGTGTAGGTTCTAGTGTACCGCCTTGTAGTTTGACACCTGAGTTTGTGGGTGGTGTAGTCCATACAAGGTTCCCGCGGACAGTGCTGTAGCTTGTTAACGAGCCAACGAGGTAGTGGGGAGCGTCGGAAGTGCTCGCACGGAACTGGCATCAATACACACACACACCCCTCCGTAGAGTGTTCAGAGATTCGGTGGATACTGTTGCGCGGCCGCGCGGAGGAGCCGAGATGACCATTAGGCCTATCTTCTCTGGGTATCCATTCCAGGGTAAGTTTTGACTAGGCACTATTGTGCTGGATACAATAGGATGCTACCCAAAATGCGGGTGATTAGAATTTCATCAGCATGATTCAAGATTTTGCGGAGCAAATTAACCTTTTTTTTTTTTTGGTTGGACCTAATTGTCGGGAGCTTACGGATCGGCGGTGTTTGGTGTTCCGTGGCGGCGATCGTGTAAAGTTCTTCATGCATAGCCAATTACGGCCGGGGACCAGTTCCTGTAGCATGAAAACCCCCGGGGTGACTGCAGGCACGCCGACAGATTGCGATATTGCATGCACAAATAAAGCGTTGCGGGGCGGTAATGCTCGGGATTAGGCGGTCAGCCGGGTGTAGTTCCGCTCACAAGACAGACTGATGTGACCTGATCGCTCGCCAGCCCGGTCACTCATTACTTCAAACATATGGTTACGGGCAGCAATTACGCCCAGGGATCGGACTTCACACAACCCATGATCACATTGATCGACTGATCAAAGCTAGATCCAACGGCGGGGTGATTTGCGATGTATGTTTACCGCTAGTGGGACACCAACGGCGAACTGCTGATATTCGCTGTATTACCCAGAGTTCATTGTCGGTGGATAAATTTGTCATAATAGCGCTTCGCATTTGCTTATAATTCATAGAATATATATATATATATATATATATATATATATATATATATATATATATATATATATATATATATATATAGGAATCAACATGCTTTGCAAAGGTGTAATATGGACTATTAATTTAACTCTTGCAAATAATATCAGCCATCACAGATATGTTTTTGAAAAGGTTAGTGACGATTTATCGCATTAGAACAGGTTTGGTGTCTAAGTCTATTTCATCCTCATTTGATAAAAGTAAAGTCTGGTGTGAAGGAAAATATCCTCTCCTCCTCCTCCTCTCTTCGCGTTCCTGGGACACTATATGTACAATAATGTTATGAGACCGTAAGGTGGAACATTTAGAACAGTTCTTACGGTCTGGTTTAAATCCCTGGGCTGCCTGCAGATCAATGAACATGTTATATCTTCGCTAGTCAGGTATACAGAAGCAGTCTGCTCTCATATAACCATGAGTGGGACTTGTCCTCATTAACAGAGAGCTTTCTTAGCCGTGAGTGGGACTTGTCCTCATTCAAAGAGAGCTTTCTTAGCCGTGAGTGGGACTTGTCCTCTTTCATAGAGCTTTCTTAGCCATGAGTGGGAATCAACTGAACTTGGGGTACTAATGTGCTAACCTTTGTGTGGGGATTCATCCCCATCTAATTCTGAAGCTCTTCACAGATGAAGTGGATCAAATATTTTTCATATTCACTGTATCATAGATATTATTCACATTTCTTTTAACTTGATTTATGAACCATCTTAGGATTTACATAATACATATTCTAACGATATAAAACTATACAGATTGTGAGACTAGTACTCAAAGTTTTTCCTTTGTAAAACCATCCGTTTTAATATATATATATATATATATATATATATATATATATATATATATATATATATATATATATATACATACCAGTCTAGAACAGGACTCCATTGTCTTGGCGCTAATTTTAAGATTTGATTTATTCCACTCATCCGCTGGTTATTTCTAAACCAATACTACCAAATTTCTCTTAAAAAAATTAAATTGATCAAGCTTAAAATTATTTTTTGCGATTCTTTTTTTCTTAACTGAGACAGTGATGAGTATGGGTCGTGTGTCGGTCTTTGGACCATCTAGTAGATAAGTATGGTAAAACTGCCTAACCTCAGAGTAGCTGGTGGTGTGTGCACAGGTCAGGGGCGCGTGAACCAGCTGGGCGGCGTCTTCATCAACGGTCGGCCGCTGCCCAACCACATCCGCCTCAAGATCGTGGAGATGGCGGCGGCGGGCGTGCGTCCGTGCGTCATCTCCCGCCAGCTCCGCGTCTCCCACGGCTGCGTCTCCAAGATCCTCAACCGCTACCAGGAGACGGGTTCCATCAGGCCCGGCGTCATCGGCGGATCCAAGCCCAAGGTAACCACCCCCGATATTGAGAAGCGCATCGATGAGTACAAGAAGGAGAACCCAGGCGTCTTCTCGTGGGAGATTAGAGATAGACTCATCAAGGTAAGGGTTCGAGTCCGTCGCCGCGGTTCTCATCTGTGTAGTGGGGTGGGTTTAAAGAGGACCCGCTGGGCCAAACCACAGGGCTAAGGGGCGCCGCATCACTACTGTATTAGTCCTTGACGATGTAAGTACGGTGTCATTCACATGCATGATGTCTCTATGAGCGAGCGGTATTTTTCGAAATACCTGCGGCTCCCCAATCCCACGGCAATTAAGTGGACATTTACACGGGGGAGGAGACAAGCTCGAGCAAATTATTGACCACTTGGGCTTAATGCGGTTGTCCCAGGTCAACTAGGTAATCCTCTTAAGGAAAAGTCACAGAGGTCACTGGAGCTGACCCTCCAACATTCATATATATATATATATATATATATATATATATATATATATATATATATATATATATATATATATATATATATATATATATATAATGTATATGCGATACAAGCACAGCTCGTAGTAGAGTGTATATTCATTTGAGGCATTTGTGCGCTATGTAGTGAAGCTCTGGGAAATCCCATGATATATATATATATATATATATATATATATATATATATATATATATATATATATATATATATATATATATATATATCATGGAGCATATATCACAGGAGCGTTAGGAGGCAGGTCACCAGTCGGAGGCTTAGAGTCCGGTCTTACTTAGGTAGCAGGTCGCCGAGAGAGTAGGATGCTTCGAATTTGGCCCCCTGCATGGGGGTCACGTAGCCGCGGCTATCCGGAGTTAAATCACCAATAATAGGCTAAAAGGTTAAGCTCCCTTTATTGGCAGGAGACTTAAGAAATCACGCCTCCAGCATGAACAAGAAGCTAGAGAGGTCAGGGCGAGACGAGGAGGGCAAGGAGTCAGAACAGGAGGGGATAATCTGTGATGATAGGGAGGCGGGGTAAACGTCAGCGTCGTCCACAGGACACCCGTCACGCTCCGCCGTCCAGCGACTGTCTCCCTCACCCCGGCTTCTTTCCCCACCCCCCTGCAGCTCATCCCACACTGCTTACCATGACACACACACAGAGCTGCAAATTTGTCCAGATTTTCTCCCATAAACAATGAGAGATCCTCTATATATTTCATATATCTATTGATCTGATTATCTTTTTTTTCTATCTTTATAAATGAATTGGCAGGTCAGTCTCACGAATTTCTTCTGCCAAGATGATAGAAAGTCTGTGGTCAGTCGAGCAACCTGGCGTCGTCCTTTGAGCGGGATTTACAGGAGCCCCCGACATAATATATCCATTTTCGACTCGAATGGGCCATCCGCGATCTTGATGGACACCCGGGCATTAAGCTCTCGCCCGCCGCCAGTAGGAATGAGACGGGATTAAAGGGCGATTAAGAAGTCAAGTTTGGTGAGATTTTCCGATTTGAAGACAGGGATTAGGAGAGTGAGCTGGCCGGTGGTCCTCTAGGAATCTGTGACATCGGAGAGATGGGGGGAGAGGAAGGAGGAGGAGGAGGGAAGGGTATCGTGTATAATAAGGCAAGATACATAATCGTGTTAAGTAGCACGTTAGAAGCACGAAATTGGCGGTATTCCCGACTCTCTTTTTATTTTCGTTACGGAAGTTATTATTTCCAGC
Organism: Panulirus ornatus; assembly: GCF_036320965.1. NCBI lineage: Eukaryota > Metazoa > Arthropoda > Malacostraca > Decapoda > Palinuridae > Panulirus > Panulirus ornatus. Next base: position 18,546,892 of record NC_092255.1, on the reverse strand, counting down.
GATGGTCATTCAGGAAGCTACAGCGCACCCCCACACACGAGGGAGAGGGAGGGAGAGACACGAGACGAGACATTCCATTAATCCGTGGCCACAATAAGAGGCCACATTAGTACTATCAACGGCTTAATCTCTCGACCACAATTACCCACATTGTTGATCGTGGGCGACGGGCGCGGGCGTGATGTCTCCTGACAGCCGGAGAGGGCGGGGGAGCTGTCGTGTCACCGTCAGGAGCGACAAAGCGTCAGCAGGCCGTCGGTGTCGGCCGTCCTATGTAGGGGTGGGGGTGTCTGGGTGCACACCACCATCCTTGGGTATAAAAGGTTGAGGTCCATCGTAAATAGGTTCCGGACGATCGGAAATGGTTCTACGTCTTTGTCGTCAACTGGAGTGTGTATGTATGTGTGTATATGAGAGAGAGGAGAAGAGGTCGGGTGGATGATGGCTAGATGTAAACTTGGAGGGGGATTCAATGGCCTGTGACGTCTGAGTGTAGACCAACTTGAATGGGGAATTCGGTATTCATAAGTAACAGTAGCTGGGTTTCTCAGACTTGAGGGGAAAAAAAATGTTTGAAACATGTTTCGCATATTTCTTTGGCTACGGACATTTATTCTTGAGAGTGGCAGCGAGAAATTTCAACACAGATACTCTACTGTGGTCTTAAAATTTTATATTAGTATCCAAAATTAAACTTAAACAGCCTGACGATAAGAATAATGGATAACGGAAGAATAATTACATAAATTCATCAAATCAGATTTTGTAGATTCAAGACCATCAAGTGAGAAACTACACAAGTAGCAAGGGTTAGACGGCAAGGCTGTGTACGCCAGGATAGGCGAGCGGACAGACCAGATCAGTGGATGTGGATCGGTGGCAGATAGGAGGGCACTATGAACGGCTAGATAGGGGCTTAGAGCTGGGGTTCTGTTACGCACGGTGAGGGAGTGGAGACCTAAGCCTGGCACCCCACGAAGGCTAAGAACTGGGACTGTCATTCAGGCTGAGAGCTGGAACTGGAGACCTTCGGGGGACGGAGAACTGGGACTTTTTCTAAGGGTGAGAGGCTGGGCTGTTATCCTCCACGGTGGTCGTCGTCCAAGATGGTTCTAACTGTTTTAGAAACTAGGGTTACTATCTTCTGACGTCAATGCCGAATATATATATATATATATATATATATATATATATATATATATATATATATATATATATATATATATATATATATATATATATATATATACTTTTTTGTCCACGGGAAAATGAAACACGATAAGCTCCTAAGTGCGCTTTCGTTCTTTCTTGTATCTCCCGTAATGATGTGATCATTACACGAAAGTGCACTTGGGATCTTATCGTGTTTCATTTCCCCGTGGACAAAAAAGAATATATATATATATATATATATATATATATATATATATATATATATATATATATATATATATATATATATATGAACCGGTAGTAATTTGTATAATATATTACAAGCAAGTTTAAATCCCAGTTTTGTGTCATTAATGTTGTAGCTGTGCATGAATTAACCTACACGACTGTTATATATATACATATATATATTTACATACGTTAACATATTTTACGTGAATTTCAAAAATACTGAAGTTCGGATTTCTTTCTCTTAAACGTTGATTTAGTACAGCCTCCTAACTCTCAGTTGCTCCCTTCGTCAGGAGGGGATCGTGGACAAGGCGTCGGCGCCCTCCGTGAGCTCCATCAGCAGGATCCTGCGGGGCGGCAAGAGGGACGACGACCCCCGGAAGGACCACAGCATCGACGGCATCCTTGGTGAGTCCCTTATCCTCACTCTGGCTTGTTCTGCCCAATCTCCGTGCTGGCCTCCTCCAGCCCCATCGCTACGCTACCCCAGGCTGGGTGGGTATTGTAACTTCTCCAGACTCTGGCTACTGTAATCGACCAGCTCAATCTAGGCAGTATCTCTCTCTCTCTCTCTCTCTCTCTCTCTCTCTCTCTCTCTCTCTCTCTCTCTCTCTCTCTCTCTCTCTCTCTCTCTCTCTTACCCGTTCTGTGTGCGTGTCTACCGTACCTAACTTGGGGACTGCCTGGTGTATACCTCAATTCCTCCCACTGCGGGCTTCGCCTCCCTCCACTCTGAGCTAATTTACCTGTATTCTACGCAACCTCCTCTTGTAGCTGCTCAATATTCTGCACCGTCCGTGCTCTGGGCTACTGGATCTGCACTTTGATCTACTGTGCCTGCACGAAGAATTACTTTCACTGTGGGTCGGTTACTCTACCCGAACTCTTGACCTTACTGGCACAGACTGTTCGCAGTGTGCACCGCCTGTTAGTGAGTTCTCCCTGTTGTGTACTCAAACAAGCACTCTGGGTTCTATCATCCCTGTACAATACTGCCCACGTCTTGGCATTAAACTTTACTACCTTAACTTGAACGCGACCCTTTGGTACTATGATGGCCTTACTTTCGAACTGACTGTTAGGGATAGGTCAAAGGCAAGGCCATCTGACTGCTAAGGATAGGTCAGAGGCCAGGCCATATGACTATTAGGGAAAGGTCAAAGGCCAGGCCATCATCATACCAAGGGTCGTATTAATTGTGGTCAGCGATCCTGCCATCCAGTGGGAATGGACACAAATTTGAATTCTGTTTTCCATTTCCTTGTCTCTCCAAGTCAATCTTCTTGCCACATTCTCCGCACTGGGGCCCGCCTCCTAACCCTAATTTCCCGCCATTGTGAGCCACATCAACCGTTGCGTGACGTTAGAGGTTTCGCGGTCAAACATTTTACGCGCCAAATTTTGGGTGGCATGAGGGGGGATAACGAAACACGATCACGCCATAAATACCTGTTGGGCAATACTGACTCTCACATCACTATAACGTATAGTGTACGTCTTCCCTTCATAGTTCTGAATTGAATTCGGACTTTGAACAGAGCATTTTAGTCTTCCTTGAGTTACTTAAAGAACTAACTCTGGGTTTCACAGCGAAATAAGTTCGTTAACGCGTATGATTTCTCAATAGGATTTTCACTAAATAGTTTGAAGCTCACCCTCTGAACTGAACAGTCCCGTGTGTGGGGATGGCCAGTGTGGTGTTGACTATTATGTCGCACGGTTTGATATGTAATGTCACATAAATTGTACATAAATCATGTTTATATCACACAAATGGGATCTAGATGAAACGCATAAATCATGTAAATGTCTGGGGAGAAAAACACTGAAATCAATTAGTTGTATACATATATATATATATATATATATATATATGTATTTCTTTTTCAAACTATTCGCCATTTCCCGCGTTAGCGAGGTAGCGTTAAGAACAGAGAACTGGGCCTTTGAGGGAATATCCTCACCTGGCCCCCTTCTCTGTTCCTTCTTTTGGAAAATTAAAAAAAAAAATAATGAGAGGGGAGGATTTCCAGACCCCCGCTCCCTCCCCTTTTAGTCGCCTTATACGACACGCAGGGAATACGTGAGAAGTATTCTTTCTCCCCTATCCCCAGGGACATATATATATATATATATATATATATATATATATATATATATATATATATATATATATATATATATATATATATATATTTATTTATTTATCAATACGTATGTCCCTGATTTCACGCTGAACATTGTATTTCTTATGCAACCACTGCCCACCTGCTAGAGCCAAGAGGTCGCTGCATCACGCCATTCCACCATTGGGTTCCTGCACACGGAAAAAAGAGAGCCAGTATAATGATGGTCGTTAGGAAGGAGCGTCGCCAGGATGTGTAGACTCGCTCAGCTTTACCTTGGAGTCTGCATCGTGCCAGATATCATTGGCGTGAACTGTGCTCGACAGCGTTTGCTTCGTACGATTAGCATGTCTGCCGAGGGTTTTTATAAGAATGACTGTCCTACATTAGGTAGCAATTATGTCCAGTCACATTCGTTGCTTGTATGGGGAAGAGGGAACATGCACATAGAAAAACTATGCAAAGACGGCTAATCCATATTGTGCAGACATATGTCTACATTTCTGGTATTTGAAATGTAACTTATATACTTGTATGTCATTATATATATATATATATATATATATATATATATATATATATATATATATATATATATATATATATTGTGTGTGTGTGTGTAGAGAGAGAGAGAGAGAGAGAGAGAGAGAGAGAGAGAGAGAGAGAGAGAGAGAGAGAGAGAGAGAGAGAGAGAGAGAGCTGGTCGTAGTCATAGCGTGACTCGGCGGTAGTGTTTGAGGGTTGATGAAGACCTGGCAGTAGCGCGGCTGGGCGATGGTGACAAGTGCTGATACAGTGGGATGATGGTGGCTGTATTTGCCTGCCTCGGTGTGGTGATAAACTTCCTGGGTCAGGGAAGGGTATTTGAAGTAACGTTTCAAATGGTGGTGGCTGAAGTGATACTGTGTTGACATATTGGGATGTGGTGGTGTGGAGTCAAGATCACTGTGGCCTGTGATGATATGGTTGACTGAGGTATGGGATTGTCCTTTAGCGATCATGATGGTGATATTTTATGAGAGTGATTGTGCTGGTGACATTCTGTTGGAGTGGCGACCATAATAATGGGGTTGTGAAGGTGGAGGTGGTGGTGATAGGCTGCTAGTTTGGTGGTGGTGGTGGTAGTTTGCTGGGATGGCAATGGTTGTGGTGGTAGTATGCTGGGATGGCAATTGTTGAGGTGAGAGTTTGCCGGGATGGCAACTGTTGTGGTGGTAGTTTGCTGGGATGGCAACTGCTACGGTGAAAGTTTGCTGGGATGGCAACTGTTGTGGTGATAGTTTGCTGGGATGGCAATTGTTGAGGTGAGAGTTTGCTGGGATGGCAACTGCTGTGGTGGTAGTTTGTTGGAATGGCAACTGTTGCGGTGAAAGTTTGCTAGGAATGCGATTGTGGTGGTGATAGTTAGCCAGGATGACAACCGTGGTTTAGGCAGTACTATACGAAGACAGAAAATCCCTGTGGACGAGAGCACAACTCAGCAAAACCTATTCTAATAACGGGCGAAAGTGGGCCAGTGTTTGGCGTTGTTGTTAAGGCTTGCGGGTGGGGAAATGGTGGGCGAGAGGCCAGTGGTAGTGGGTAGCGTGGGCGAGTGGGTGGCCTGCATGAGGTGGGTGGGATTGCAGCATGCAAGGCGACCCACCGTGGGCACCGGAGGACCCACCACGCCGGCCTCGTTAAGCCTGGCCTGGCTAGCGGGGGTTCCTGCAGTAAAGGTGTCATCGCGGTGAAATAAGGATGTTTAGCGATGTAAAGCTAAGGAGACGTTAATAGTTACACGACCGGGCCATTAGGTGCGTGTAGGGGCGGCGGCGGCCGCGCCATCACGACCCGCCCGTTCAAGCGCCAGTGTCAAGCATCAGCAGCCAAGGCAGACGCCACTGCCAGACGTACGTATTTCATTTCCTAAAACAGCAGAAAAAAAAATATATGAAAACCTATTCAGGCTAAAAGGTTTACGCAGTTATTTCAAGCAATGAATTACTGTCTGTGAGTCTGTGGGCTTTCTCAAGAATTACCTACAGATCCCAAATATTGCCATGCATGGAGTTTGGTGGTGGTGGTGGTGCGAGCCAAGGGTACGATGCCCTGGCAAAGCCTTGAGAGTCATACTGTCGTGCTCTGGGAGCTTAATGCATCTTGGCTCCTGCAGGAGCCTGGCTCCAGTATTATACCTTCCCATTACCTGGTGTAATCGTATTCCTTTAGAGGCACTGGTGTCAGTTTTACAACTCTCTGTTTCGTAGAATTTATAATGTATGACTAACTCAGAGTTAGCGTGGTTTTGAATATTTGAAAGGCATTAAAGTCCACATATATATAGTTTAATCTCACTGTTGTTAAGAGTGGATAGCACCGGGAAAACTTAAAAAGAGAGCTTTGTAATAATCAAATAATCAGTTTACTTTCAAGTTGATATTAATGCGACATGGAGTCTCTCGTACGTTCGGAAGTACGAGAGAGAGACAGTCTTAGCAACGGTCATATGGGCTTCAGCTAGGCTTCGAGACACGGGGGGGAAAACATAACGATATGGCTAGGCTTCGATATATATGGGAAACATAACGATATTGGATCTTAAAAAGTTTCCTTCGGATGTCATATTTATATATTCTTATCAATGAAAATGAACTCTAATCCCACTTGGTATATTAAGTGCTATATACAGCCACGCAGCTTGTGGGGATCACTCATAGAGTCACTAAACCCCAACCTGCAGGCTAGCGAAGGGCAGGGACGCCCAGTTCCCTGGAGTTGACTTGCGACCCTACTTCGTTTATTTCTTTGTACTGATCGTCAGTAACATTAACTTGTCGATACTAGTTCTCTCGACGAAAAGTATGTATTACGTATATCTACAGGCACAATGCTATGCAGGTTATCAAATATTTTTAAGTTCATAAAAACTCGTGTGTAGATATGTACCGAAGGTATGTTCCCCTTGTATGTGTGTGTGTGTGTGTGTGTGTGTGTGTGTGTGTGTGTGTGTGTGTGTGTGTGTCCCTTGGTGAGCATCTGGAGGGCAAGACGACGTGCATAAAGAACAGTCCATGAATATCGGTCTTCACCCCAGGATCGCCCGGGTTTATAGGACCACCCATTATTTAACACGAGCCGTAAATTATCGCGGGCGAGCCTGGCCAGGCGGCGGCCACCTCACGCGCACCACCTCCTCCTCCTCCTCCTCCTACACCACGTCCTCATGTTGCATGCTCTTCTTGCTCGTGATTTCATTTTTTCTAAGCAAGCAACGATGTGATTGACGTTGACAGCAAGTCGCCAAATAACATACTCTATAATTTAATACGGTATGTGTGCGAGTATATTACATTGTTGCCGGCAGTTCATACATATACATACATCAGCCTAAGTTAGTGGATGCATGTGTGCACTACGGAATTACGAGCGAAAAAAAAATTCATTCTTTGGTAAGAGGATTACAGATGACTGGATCCAAGAAAGGTAAAGTGGGAGGGGCAGATCGAGGCCACGCGGTATCAACAAGGATCTTTGGCCTCCTTGGAGGCCGCCTGTCCTAGCTGCTCCTTCTGAGCCCCTGGTAATTAAATTAATATAAGATCCTTAGTCCAGCTTTTAACCAGGCCTCCCTCCTCCTACCCTCATAACTTCACTCAGATGGTCACGACTTCAAGCTTCATGTGGAGGAGTGAGCGAGCAGAGGCTTGTTTTTTAAGACGTGGCCACGACCTCCCAGCAACACCAGCACAGTGACTCACCTGTGTCTCCTCAAAGGCATAACCTGAGGAAGCAAAGCTTTTAAGGACGTGTTGAGTGCGGTGGAGGCGTTGGGCAAGGAAGTCCCGGCAGACGGAAGGAAAGACGTAACGGTTCGAATGATCGCGAACTACGAATCACTTCCTATCGTGTTTATGTAGGCCTAAAGGCACGTCGCGAACTCTGGACTTCTGTGGGATTAGATGGCGTGACTCCTGATGAATCATCCCCCTGTTAAATCAAATTTAAAGGTTGGAAATGAGGAACACTGGGAGCGAGGCTTGATACAAGATATCACGACGGATACCGCGCTACCTACTAGTCACCGCCAAGGATCTAGCAGTGCTTATCAGTTTTCACCGTTAATGCGTGTAATATTTCTAGTCTTTTCTTTATGCAAAATTGAAAACGTGTGAATAGACTCCAGGGAAAAATCTTCTGGTTTAAGAGCACGACCAAAGTGTCTGAAAACTTCAACGTTTAATTTCAACTTTAGACAGCAGACCACATTGGCACATCTTACTTAAATATGTTTGGTTCGTGACATTGGTCCTTGTAATAGTGTGTGGGGTTGTACGAGTGTCTCGGTGTGGGAAATATGTGAGGATTTTTGTAAGGAATATATCTGACATCCGAACGTTTTCGGTGTTTCTTCCCAGCAGTTGCGGTAATGGATGAATCAGCAAGATTTTCTGGAACTTTCTGGAGTTTTTGGTAATAAAAAGTTTGTCCCGCCATCAGTGACAAGAGACAAAATCATGAACAAACGAGTTATAAAAATTGTGAAAGAACCATCACGAGGCAGTATTGTGTGTGTGTCATCTTACTTTGGTGTGTCTAAGGTGTTACTTTATTTGTTCTTTGTTCACGTTTGCTTGCTCCTTGTTTTTATGATGTTCTCGTTCAGTTTACCCGTGGTCCTCCCTGTGTCGCTGCTGCACGGCTCACGGGTTCTTCTCCGGCAGGTGGTGCTGGCACTGACGACAGCGACATCGAGAGCGAACCGGGAATCCCTCTCAAGCGGAAGCAGCGTCGCTCCAGGACTACCTTCACGGCCGAACAGCTGGAGGTACTGGAGCGTTCCTTCGAGAAGACGCAGTACCCCGACGTCTACACCAGGGAGGAAGTGGCCCAGAAGTGAGTATTCTGAACTTGGCTATATGGCTCTGGGGTGTGTCATCCCTCACTAAAAACTCCAATTGGGTCGTGGGTATCTAGGGTGATCTCTCTCAAATGAGTCGGTTAAATCATTACGTCTTAAAAGCGTCCTTCTTCTTCTTCTTCTTCTTCTTCTCCTTCGACCTTCGTATGATTTAGTCGGACATATTAATGCTACGTTCCTCAGCGGTACATACTCTCGTCTGCTGGCAATGTCCCCTCCCAGAATTTTGTTTCCAGACACCGTCTTGATATTGTCTTTTTCAGAAGGATCATTATAATGGTTAAATGTGTTCCTCATTGACACTTATGGATCATGAGGATATGTTAGGGTGCCCCCCTGTGAATCAGTCTCTCACTCACTGCAGTGTTTCATGATGTCAACTTTTTTTTTTCTAGACTCGTAGGCTATTGGGTATATTTAGGGTGTATACCTGTCAGTGATGTGCTGAGGGTCCCGTCCCGGTAATTTCCCGTCCCAGTAATCAGTCTTGACCAGTTCAGGGATGAGAACTTCTCTTGTAGGAGTAACATGTACACAAGACTAGTGAGATGCTGTAGTAGCATAAGCAGCAGTAGTAGTAATGAGATGGCTATTCACAACAGGGCCAAGCTGACGGAGGCGCGGGTGCAGGTGTGGTTTAGCAACCGTCGGGCACGGCTCAGGAAGCACCTGAGCAGCCAGCAGCTGGCGGGGCTCTCCTCCACTATGCCGCCTGCTGCCGCTGTGCCTACAGCCGCAGCCGCTTCGTCATACATGAACCAGTACGCCCCTCCTGCAGCCGATCACACAGCTGTCGCAGCTGCAACTGCTGCTGCTGCATACCACTGTAAGTGTCCCGGGCTGCTGCACCTCCCCACATACATTATCACAGATAACCGATAGATAATATCCAGGTCTACCAGAAGCATCTTGTTATCAGTAGTATTGGTTTATTATCCACTCCAGTCCCCTGCCTATGCCTCATGCAGTACCCACACTGACCTATGACCCCGTCATCCCTACAGCCACCGGCGCCTGGCAGAGCTCCGGCGGGTACGACTACGGCAGTGCCGCCGCCTTCACCACGGACAACTCCCACGCCCTCATGTCCTCGCCCATGGCTGCCATGACCTACCCTGTCTCCTCCATGCCCTCTATGTCCGCCTCCATGACATCTTCCATGAACTCGGCCGTCTCCACACCCTACCACGGAGACAGGTTGGAGTACCGTTAAGAGTGTACCGTCTCCGTCCATGGGCGGGTGGAACACCGGGTTCTCCACTCTGGGCGGGGAGCAGCTGGGCGGCTTACTGGGCGGCCAGGGTTACAACGTAGGCCACGCCATGGCCACCCCAGCCCCCGCTATGACTGACAAGTCCCACATGCCGCCAACCACCGCCACCTACCCTGCCTACTTCCCTCAGTTCACCGACCCCTCCAGCCTCATGTGTGGGCGTGTGCACTAGTCCCGCGGCCCACCCTCACCCACCACACCGGACTTGCACTGTGTCCCAGCAGCCGAGGGGAGGTGGTCACGAGTGTACACACGTTTCCCACGCCCTCGGGACCATATTCCCGTGCGGTGGGTCATCACCACGCCACCCGTCACCGAGCACCTCCTTGCATCAGCCAGTCCCCCAGGATGGCCAGCCCTGCACTTAGTGGTCACCTTGTGCTCCACATTACTAGTGTTTTAGCTAGTGTGTCACCTAGCTACTTCTCACCTAGTACCTCACCTAGATAGTGCTGCAGACAACACCGCTTTATGAGTGATTTGGACTGATGTTTCCCAGTCAGTCCACTGACACCGTACCACGTCGTAGTCTGTGTGATGCCTTCCCAGAGAGAATGACAGACATCATTAAGTCTTCCCAATACTGACCGAGCCTCCTAGCTGTCAGTAATGATCGTAGCCAAAGGTAAAATATTAGAATAAATATTAGTCAACCATTACTAACGTTAAGTGTGTGTGTGTGTGTGTGTGTGTGTGTGCGTGTGTAAAGTTGCATGGCGTAACGCCGTTTTGAGAATCACCTTTTACTGAGTGTCAGTTCGCACTCTTGCTGTGCAAATATTGTCATATCACACTGCACGTAGTTTACCAATATTCAGGTATCACTCATGTATAGTAACACGTAATTCACCTATCCTTATACGGTACAGTTTTCACGTACATGTACCCATATATATATATATATATATATATATATGTTAGGGAGGTAAATGCAAGAGTTTTGGAAAGAGGGGCAAGTATGAAGTCTGTTGGGGATGAGAGAGCTTGGGAAGTGAGTCAGTTGTTGTTCGCTGATGATACAGCGCTGGTGGCGGATTCATGTGAGAAACTGCAGAAGCTGGTGACGGAGTTTGGTAAAGTGTGTGGAAGAAGAAAGTTAAGAGTAAATGTCAATAAGAGCAAGGTTATTAGGTACAGTAGGGTTGAGGGTCAAGTCAATTGGGAGGTGAGTTTGAATGGTGAGAGGCTGGAGGAAGTGAAGTGTTTTAGATATCTGGGAGTGGATCTGTCAGCGGATGGAACCATGGAAGCGGAAGTGGATCATAGGGTGGGGGAGGGGGCGAAAATTTTGGGAGCCTTGAAAAATGTGTGGAAGTCGAGAACATTATCCCGGAAAGCAAAAATGGGTATGTTTGAAGGAATAGTAGTTCCAACAATGTTGTATGGTTGCGAGGCGTGGGCTATGGATAGAGTTGTGCGTAGGAGGATGGATGTGCTGGAAATGAGATGTTTGAGGACAATGTGTGGTGTGAGGTGGTTTGATCGAGTAAGTAACGTAAGGGTAAGAGAGATGTGTGGAAATAAAAAGAGCGTGGTTGAGAGAGCAGAAGAGGGTGTTTTGAAGTGGTTTGGGCACATGGAGAGAATGAGTGAGGAAAGATTGACCAAGAGGATATATGTGTCGGAGGTGGAGGGAACGAGGAGAAGAGGGAGACCAAATTGGAGGTGGAAAGATGGAGTGAAAAGGATTTTGTGTGATCGGGGCCTGAACATGCAGGAGGGTGAAAGGAGGGCAAGGAATAGAGTGAATTGGAGCGATGTGGTATACAGGGGTTGACGTGCTGTCAGTGGATTGAATCAAGGCATGTGAAGCGTCTGGGGTAAACCATGGAAAGCTGTGTAGGTATGAATATTTGCGTGTGTGGACGTCTGTATGTACATGTGTATGGGGGGGGGGGGGTTGGGCCATTTCTTTCGTATATATATATATATATATATATATATATATATATATATATATATATCAACGCATATGAGAATGTGGGTTTATAGCAGTGCTAGACGAACTGCTATAGCCCATCCAGTACTAGTGTCCCAAGTTTCACCCATCTAGTGTTAAGGATCCTCACTGTGTATAGTGTCTTGTTATAGTTCCTGTACGAGGCAAGAACCACATGAGACTGAACGGGTAGAGATTGTAATAGGCTACGTGGTCTCTGCGCACTGAACTTCCCTCATGGCAAAATCTCTTGACGAGATTCCAGTTTGTCTACGCGCAAGCTCAGTCTCGTGTCAAAACCTCTTTGAGTAAGTGGGTGTTCTTCCTCTTACACGTGTCCCATCTTGGCCTGCCTGGTAAAGCGTAGACCTCTGACACACTTCTCGACTATGATTGTTAGACCCAAACCTGTAGGGCGAAGTCTTATCCACTTGTTATTTACGTGTACATATGTAATGCTGTTGATTTGGCACAATAAACCGAATTTGAATAACCTTTTGTTTGATTCATTAACCTCGTAAACTGTCTGGTGTGGATATGGTTAAAAGAAACTACAACATCAAAGAAAAGTGTCAGTAAGTGCGCTGCTGTGGTATACAATACAGGCGACCATATTCTCCGAAGCCTAACGCCCAAGCATCCTATTTACAATCTTAGTCCCGTGGGTTAACGCTAGTAGGCGTAGCTCGTGGAGAATAATAAAGGTTCGAAGCAAGCTAAATAAATAAGTTCAAACCAGGTAACGCCAGGATTCAAACCAGTGAACAACAGGGTTCAAGACAAAGCCTATCTCCAAGCCTGGTAAACGCCAAGGTCAACGCTAGGAAGAAAAACAACAAGTCCAAGTTGGGTGAAATACGAATCAGCTGTGAACTTCAACATTTTCATCAAAGTCTAGCCACGAGTTTGGGAAGCGACCAGGCGGTTTAGAAAATCACTCCAGTTTCTGTCTGTTCAGGTTAATCTCACCAAGTTTGGTCTATTCAGGTTAATCTCAAGTTTGGTCTGTTCAGGTTAATATCACCAAGTTTGGTCTGTTCAGGTTAATATCACCAAGTTTGGTCTGTTCAGGTTAATCTCACCAAGTTTGGTCTGTCCAGGTTAATCTCATTAAGTTTACGGTCTGTTCTGGGTAATCTCATCAAGTTTCTGTCTGTTCAAGTTAATCTCTAAGTTTGTCTGTTCAGGTTAATCTCATTCTCGCTCGGAGTCATGACACTGCCAACTGACGACGGTGTCGTCAGCTTATGCATGGTAACGGTAGACCGTATAAGGAAAGACCAAAAACAATGGTAAAATACACGAGAAAATGGTAGGTCGAACATGGCAACTCGGTAATGGTCAAGTATACTAATTTATATAAGAATGTACAAGATAGCGCTAACGCATAACAATATATACACAAGGTAATGATGGAACACGGAAGAACAGTACAACCTAAGATGATCTTGAACCATATAAGATCATGGTATATCATAGTTTGGTGGTACATCATACAAGTTTATGGTATATAATACAAGATGTTGGTATATCACATAAGGTCCCGATATATCATAAGATCATGGAAGGAGTTTCATGGTAATGGCAAAACATACGGGCTAATAGTAGGCCATTTACGGTAATGTATAATATCCAATGATGTAGAATAACTTTAGACATAATGGTATAATAAATAGTGAAATGGCAGGACATGAGAGATAACATAGCATATAATATAAACAGATGGCAGGACATCTAAGGCAAAGATATAATAGAGAAAATAATGCAAAACATACAAATTAAAGATAATGGTATAACATGCAAGGTATGGGTACACATATGCAAGATAAAACCAGAACATACTAGCTAAAGATAAGAAAACAGAAATATATCAAGGTCAGGGCAGCAAGATGGATCCACGTCAAGGAGAGAGCAAGATGTAACCACATATATATATATATATATATATATATATATATATATATATATATATATGACCAAACCACACCAGCAGTAGCCAGAAGCCAAGGACAATCCAATGTACAAAACTAACTGTCATTGTCCTTGAGGGGGGGAAAAAAGTGAATACTTAACGGTAATGTTGTAAAGGGGTGATCGTTGATAGCATAGTGTTACGGTGTAGCCGATGCACCCTTGACAGTTCTAGGACACACTAGTCACAAAATATGTTAAATCATAGATCCCAAGACTAGGCACAAAATATGTTAAATCATAGATACCACGACTTAAGCACAAAATATGTTACGTCATAGATACCAAGACTAAGCACAAAATATGTTAAATCATAGATACCAAGACTAAGCACAAAATATGTTAAATCGTAGATACCAAGAAAAAAAAAAAAGATAGTCTAGCTATGGTGGATTTAAGTAATTCATAATCACCTAGGGACGTGGGCTCTTACAGGAGGCCAAAATAACGGCATGGCACAATGGTTCGTGTTACACTACGATAAAAACACAAATTGGTTCTTTTCACATGTTTAACCGTGTCAATTTTCACGCAAGTCTTCCCATGGGGGTGCGAGTTCTAGTGATGGGGAATATACCAGAACTAACATCTGCTCCTTTCGCAATATTCTGGGTCCTGATCTAGGTTACTGATGGCTTGTTAATGGTTGACTGTTGGTTCTACAGCCACAAGGATATTACACTATTCCCTGGCTCTCTTGTGCTTTCAACCTCTCTAACGTTTAAAGTCTGTACAGATCCCGCAAGCGTAAGGTCTTCATTGTCAACACCGTCCCGTCTTTACCACATGGTGTCTTGCATTTATTCGTGGACCGTCTGGATGTCTCGTGTCTAAGTGCAAAATATCTTTGTCTTTAATCTACTTATGGTCCGGATGAAGGTAAACTCGACCGCAGTGAGGAATAAAGACATTACACTAATCACCTGACATCAGACACATAATTCAATACTAACTTGGGCCAATAAGCGTATCCCGGTATCCACCTACCATAATCTATGCACTGGGTTAATAATGAAGGTACTCTCAGGCTTGGTATTAATGGGATACTCTTACAGTGGAATACTAGACCACAGAAGGTGAGTCCTTAGACCCCATCTACCCTCACAATCCTAAGCAAATTTCCTTATCAACCTTCCAGCCTCACACCCCAACCGTTGTTTCACATTTCTAGGCCTAAACACTTATGAGAGGGTTTCATACTCATTATGATAAAAGATCTAATGGAAAACTGTATCGAATTACGAGACATTCAATTACGGGTTATTTACAAAAACACCAGGTACAGGAAATTCAATAACTATCATATATAAAAATATATAATATATATATATATATATATATATATATATATATATATATATATATATATATATTATTCTATCTATTATTATACTTTGTCGCTGTCTCCCACGTGAGCGTGTGTTTGATAGATCGATTGCTGCGGCCAGAGACTCAGAGCCTGGACACTGGCGCCGACCGGGGGCTTGTACATCACTCTCACACGGCCATCACCGACCTCCTCCGTCAGCCCACCTCCACAATCATCCCTGCCATCAACTTTACGCTTATCAAGTCCCAACTTTACTGCCAGCAGTATTGATCAACCGGAAAGGAAGGGGGGGGGGGGGGTGGAGAAGGGGGTGGGGCGGCAGCGGGGATCAAGACGCGTCCCCCATTGTAAATTCGTTTCGTATGGGAGGAGGAGAATTCCCTTCTTTCATACCACAACTGCCTGATAATGTTACATAGTAACATAGTAACATTATACATGACGCAATTATGCATGGTAATATTATACGTAATATTATATGATATATGTGGCAACATTACACATATACATATACATGGTAACACTACACATGCTGTGATAATATACATGATAACATTAGACTTGGTAACATTACCCATGATAATATTATACTTGGTATCATTTGAATATGGGAACCATTCATAATAATATACGAGGTCATAATATACATGACAATATACATGGTAACAATATACCTTATAAAATTATACATGGTATGAATATACATGATAATATAAAGATATGAAAAACTTGATATAAATGTGGCCCTTTCAATTAAGGCCCGCTTTCACAGTGGACTTTTGTCCTAGTCTCGACTTCCACCATAAAACATATATATATATATATATATATATATATATATATATATATATATATATATATATATATATATATATATATATATATATATATATCATATATATACATATATTTTTTTCTTTCATACTATTCGCCATTTCCCGCGATAGCGAGGTAGCGTTAAGAACAGAGGACTGGGCCTTTGAGGGAATATCCTCACCTGGCCCCCTTCTCTGTTCCTTCTTTTGGAAAATTAAAAAAAAACGAGAGGGAAGGATTTCCAGCCCCCCGCTCCCTTCCCTTTTAGTCGCCTTCTACGACACGCAGGGAATACGTGGGAAGTATTCTTTTTCCCCTATCCCCAGGGATATATATATATATATATATATATATATATATATATATATATATATATATATATATATATATATATATATATATATTCCTAAGAGTCCACGGGGAAAATGTTTCATTTCCCCGTGGACTCTTGGGAATATACCTCATCACGCACAAAACTGTGATCCTTTCCATATATATATATATATATATATATATATATATATATATATATATATATATATATATATATATATACCTCGCAAACGCGGGAGACAGCGACAAAGTATAAAAAAAAAAAAAAAAAAATATATATATATATATATATATATATATATACATATATATATATATATTCTTTTGAAAGACTAGAAGGCTTAAAATGATTATGAAAATATACGTCATTACTACTGAGCGAGGGGAGGTGCCCGCGTCACCCCCTCTCCCCGCCGCCCCGGGCCTACCCCAACCACACCCCCAGGCAAAGGCCACTCGAAAACCGAGCTCAGCTCCACAGGCCAGCTGACCCGCCCACCCATCCAAAGTGACTGTGGCAAATTAGGACAAACGCTGGAGATGTTCCCACTTAGAATACTATGTTAAATCCTATTCACTCATAATATAAGTTGTTGGTGGTTATAATAACACTGCAGGAAATAAGAATGTTATGCATACATAATCCCCGAGTCTAGGGGGAAGGGACTCCCAAGTTAAATCTCTAAACCGAGTTGCAAATGCCAAACTTTAACGTACAAGAAAATCTATTTAAGTTGTGGCCATAATGTAGTGGTGACCATGTGAATTGAGGCCTAAGCATACATCTGACAACCTGATTTTCAAGAACTTTAACATACAGCTTGAACTAGAAACACTAATCAAATCAACTACTTACCACTGGTGAAATGAATTCTGCAAACTTTCACTTCCCTGGCTGGGCCAGATTCAAAATATTTTCAGTTGATGGCGGCCAACCCAAGCATACTTCTTTCGTGTTAATTTCAGCAGACAACTAAACTCAAATTTGAACTTGTAGGCTTCCGATTGGCACTTCCGAAAACGACAGAGTTGTTCACTGCGTTAAAAAAAACGTAAAGAGAAAGATTTCACACCGAAAACCGCTAAATATCCCGAAATCAGGGAGAACACACTGTTGTTGCTGTTTCCCTCCACCCGCCTTTCAGTTAGGTCACGTGACATGCCCTTCATCTCGTATGTACAAAGTTATTCATCATCAAAGCTCACAAAAATATCGCATAAAAAAGGATTATATTTCAAAAATATTGTAACATATAAATGTTATGAAATAGAGTAGTCTAACATGGCTTTTGGGTGTAGAATAAATTAAAAAAATGTCTTGCCGCCAAGGCAAATCCGGCAGTAGCCAATCAGAAGGCGCCATTGGGGTGAAACATGACGTCATGAGAATGCCATGACAGTGTAACGGAAAAATCTCTTGTGGTGTTGGCGTAAGGATCTGTTGTGCAACTTCTTCAGTGGATTTGCGTGTGTGATCTCGATCCATTCTACACCGAAGACATACGTTAAGTGTGGTAAGTACGTGAAACCATTATAGTGTTGATTTATGAGTCGAGAGAAATGCTGTGGAGTTGTACATAAGAGGTGTGCTTTATGGGTGTTCTAGCTCGGGAGTGTGAAAACGTTAGATTCTAGGATATGTTTGACATTAAGGATAGTTTAGGTTGGGAGGGGTTACTACTGCTGACGTTTAGGTTTACCTGCTTGTATTGCATGTAAATTGAGGTACTCCACCTTGCTAGCCCATATAATTCACGGTAATAACGGGTTACGACTTTTTTGCAATATCCTCTAAATGTATCCAGGTGGCGAGGCACCTCATTTTGTATATTCCGTAGTATATTTCCTATCCATAATGCAAGTAACTCAGTCTTCATTGGTCCATATAAATCCTAACTGGGGTCGGCCCAATTCCATCTCCACCCATCGCCATCATTGCATCCCAAAATACATCCCATTCCTCACCCACTCTCCTCACGTCATTTGATTTCACCTTTTGCCATTCTACGCTCAATCTCTTCTGTTACTTCCTCACACAAGTCTCCTTACCACACTTACTCTCACCACTCTCTTCTCCCCGACATTCTCGCTTCTTTTTTGAAAACCTCTACGAATCTTCACCGTCATCTCCACAAGATAATGATTAGACATCCCACCAGCTTCCCCTCTCAGCACATTTATATTCAAAAGTCTCTCTTTTACACGCCTATCAATTAGCACGTAATCTAATAATGCCCTTTGACCATCTCTCCTACTCACATACATATATTTGAGTATATTTCTTTTTAAATCACGTATTCCCAAACATCAGTCTTTTTTCACCCCACAAATCCCCAAGCTCTTCATTTCCATTCACAGTGAATACCCCATGTACACCAATTATACACTCAACTGCCACATTACACACCGCATTTAAACTCCCATCACTATTACCCGATCTCATGCACCAAAACTGCTGACACTCACTCTGTTGTTCCCAAGACACTGGTATTGATAGGGTTGATAAAGATGCTTTGTGGAAGGTCTTAAGAGTATTTGGTGTGGGAGGTAAACTGCTAGAAACAAAGTTTTTTTTTTTTTTCTTTATCAAGGATTTAAGGTATGTGTACGAGTAGGAAGAGAGGAGAGTGATTGGTTCCCAGTGAAGATCGGTCGGCGATAGGGGTATGTGATGTTCCCCTTGGTTGTTAAATTTGTTTATAAATAGGGTTGATAAGGAGGTAAATGCATGGGTTTTGGAGGTAGGGACGAGTTTGCAGTCTGTTGCTGATGAGAGGGCTCAAGGAGTGAGACAGTTGTTGTTCGCTGATGATACAGCACTAGTGACTGATTCAAGTGAGAAACTGCAGAAGTTAATGACTGAGTTTGGAAAAGTGTGTGAAAGGAGAAAGTTGCGAGTAAATGTGAATATGAGCAAAGTTATTAGGTTCACTAGGGATGAGGGACAAGTGAGTTGGGACGTGTTTGAATGGAGAAACTTTTAAGGACTGAAGTCTTTTAAATATCTCGGAGTGAACTTAATAGCTAATGGAACCATGGAAGTGGAAGTGAATCATAGGGTGGGGGAGGGGGCGATGGGTTTTAGAGGGGTGAAGAATTTGTGGAAAGAGAGAACGTTGTCTCGGAGAGCAATAATGGGTATGTTTGTAGGAATAGCAGTTCCAACAATATTAAATGGTTGCGTGTGAGGAAGTGCCAGGGGAGATTGAGTATAGAATTGCAAAAGATGAGAGCAAAGGACATGAGGGGAGTGAGTAAGGAATGGGATGTATTTAGGGAATCGGTGATGGCATGTGCAAGAAATGCATTTGGCACGAGAAAGGTGGAAGGGGACAGATTAGAAAGGATATTGAGTGGTGGGATGAAGTAAGGTTGTTAGTGAAAGAGACAACAGAGGCGTTTTGATAATACTTGCAAAGAATGAGTGCCAATGATTGGGATATGTATAAGAGAAAGTAGCAGGAGATTAAGGAGAAGGTGCAAAGGTTGAAAAAGAGGGCAAATGAGAGTTGAGGTGAGAGTATTATCAATTTTTTGGGAAAATAAGATGTTTTGGAACGGGTTAGACAATATGCGTAAGACAAGAGAATGAATGGGAATATCGGTAAAGGGGACAAGGAAGGAAGTGATAACAGGTAGTGATGAAGTGAGGAGACGGAGTGAGTATTTTGAAGTGAGAGATTTACAGAGTGGTTTAATGAAGAAAAAAGAGGTGGTGAGAGCCTTGCTGAAGATGAAATTCGTCAAGGCGACTGTTGTAGATGGTATTGTATTTGAATTCATTAAGAAAGGTGATGAATGTGTTGTTGATTGGTTGGTAAGGATATTCATTATATGAATGGATCATTCTGAAGTTCCTGAGGATTGCTGGAATGCATGTATATTGGCATTGTACATAAGCAAAGAGGATAAAGGTGAATGATCAAACTACAGAAGCATACGATTGTTGATTATTCCGGGAAAAGTGTGTGAAGGGTTATTGATTGTGATGGTGAAAGCATGTACAGAGCATCAGAATGGGGAGGAGCGGTGTCGTTTCAGAAGTGGTAAAGTATGTTATGATCAGTTGTTTTCTTTACAGAATGTGTGTGCGAAATACTTAGAAAAACATGGATTTGTATGTATCGCTTATGGATCTGGAGAAGGCATATGATACGGTTGATTGAGATACTTTGTTGAAGGTCTTAAGAGTACATGGAATGGGAGGTAAGCTGCTAGAAGCAGTAAGAAGTTTTTATCAAGGATGGAAGTCATGTGTACGAGTAAGAAGAGAGGTAAGTAATTGGTTCCCAGTGAAGGTCGGTCTGCGGCAAGGGTGAGTGACGTTCCCTTGGTTGTTAAATTAGTTTATGGATTTGGTTGCTAGAGAGGTAAATGCAAGAGTTTTGGAGCGAGGTGCGAGTTTGCAGTCTTGGGGATGAGAGGGCTTGTCAAGTGAGTCAGTTGTTGTTCGCTGATGATACAGCACTGGTGGCTGATTCAAGAGAGAAACTGCAGAAGTTGGTGACTGAGTTTGGGAAAGTGTGTGAAGGGTTATTGATTGTGATGGTGAAAGCATGTACAGAGCATCAGAATGGGGAGGAGCGGTGTCGTTTCAGAAGTGGTAAAGTATGTTATGATCAGTTGTTTTCTTTACAGAATGTGTTGCGAAATACTTAGAAAAACATGGATTTGTATGTATCGCTTATGGATCTGGAGAAGGCATATGATACGGTTGATTGAGATACTTTGTTGATGGTCTTAAGATTACATGGAATGGGAGGTAAGCTGCTAGAAGCAGTAAGAAGTTTTTATCAAGGATGGAAGTCATGTGTACGAGTAAGAAGAGAGGTAAGTAATTGGTTCCCAGTGAAGGTCGGTCTGCGGCAAGGGTGAGTGACGTTCCCTTGGTTGTTAAATTAGTTTATGGATTTGGTTGCTAGAGAGGTAAATGCAAGAGTTTTGGAGCGAGGTGCGAGTTTGCAGTTTGGGGATGGAGAGGCTTGTCAAGTGAGTCAGTTGTTGTTCGCTGATGATACAGCACTGGTGGCTGATTCAAGAGAGAAACTGCAGAAGTTGGTGACTGAGTTTGGGAAAGTGTGTGAAAAGAGAAAGTTGAGAATAGATATGAATATGAGCAAAGTTATTAGGTTCAGTAGGGTTGAGGGACAAATTAGTTGGGATATGAGATTGAATGGAGAAAAATTGGAGGAAGTAAAGTGTTTTAGATATTTAGGAGTGTACTTAGTAGTGAATGGAGCCATGGAAGTGGAAGTGAGTCATAGGGTGGGGGAGGGGGCGAAGGTTTTTGGAACGATGAAGAATTTATGGAAGGAGAGAACGTTATCTCGGAGAGCAATAATGGGTATGTTTGTAGAAATGGTAGTTCCAAAAATATTGTATTTGTGTGTCATGAAGTACCAGGAGTGATTGAGTATAGAATTGCATAAGGGGAGAGAACAAGCCATTAAAGAACCCATTTTAAGATTTAATTGTAGGGCAAGATCATGGGACAACAAGAACGTTGGTTATCAGATAAAGACGTGGCAAAGTAATGGTTAGTAGAAAACCTAAGGAATCCTGATGGCAAAGGAACTGTTAGAAGAAAACGTAAGGAATCCTGATGGCGAAGGAATGGGTAAAAGAAAACGGGGGAATTCTGACGCTGAAGAGAGACGGGGAAAGGATGACAGAAAGAGAATGTAACGAGTGGGAAGGAGAATACAAGTTGAGTTGGACGAATGGAAGGAATACTTCGCTGAGATGAATGTTAGCACGTAGGAAGGTATGCCATTGCGTTAAGACAGGGATTGATGGAGGAAACTACGCCATTAACCCTGATGGGAGGTGGGAGTCAGTGTATTGAATATAGATCTACGTATTATTCAAATAAGTCGATGTTTTTAGTGTAATTCAGTTTCTGACAAAGAAGGGATTAGATGAAACGGCTGCCCCTCCTTTGCCATCGGCTTCGTGTTTCTCTCTTCGTATGCACAGGGTGGTTAATGGGCTTGGTGGTTGGGAGGAGGGACAGTGGATTGCGACGGGCAATTTCATTGTCACATGCGTAAGTCCCCGTAGAACTCTCTTTGCCTTAGATTTCCTAGAGGATCACCTTCGAGTGGTTTGCTGGCTCCTAAGAGGGTGTCCTCTGACTTATGACAAGAGCCTTGCTCGTGCTAACACAAGACTAGATATACCGAGGCAAAGTGGACTGAAAACACGAGTTAGGTTTATCAAACTTGCCTCACAGAGGTTTATTAAACCTGCCGCACAGATTTGTTAAATGTGCTACATGGGAAAGCATTGTATCTGTCGATACGCACTGCAGGAAGAGCTAGAACAGAGACAAGAGTCCACCCTAAACAAGAAATATAAACATTCTGAAAACACGAACTTGGTAAACAAATTGATTACACTGCCACACACACACACACACACACACACACACACCAGACGAACAAGAGAATGCCTCGAAGGCAACAGTAAAGATATAGATATCGTATAGAAAACTCGGCTCGAAGAAAATGTTTTACATAGAGCCGAGCCTAGCCAAACCGTAGCCACTCAAATAAGCATAACAAGGACTCTTTCCATGGGCGGGCCTCTGAGATGATGGACCAAACATGCATGGAGGAGGCACCATCACGTATCAACCATTGTCAGGAGCAATCAACAATTCTCAACCAATTAAATGTATTCCGTCCATGATGAATTGATTATCGCTGCCTTGCTGTTGTGAGACATGAGACGGAAACGAATACTCCAACGCAAATACATTTAACACGAATTCTTTGATCTTAGATGATCTAAGGCAACTGTTTACGACGATAGATCGAATTGTTAGATAAGATTAATTGCTGTATAGTCCATTGTTATCATGTTGGTGGTGTCGTATTTGTATATATCATTTTTTTTTCTTATTGTTCGCCTTTCCTACCTTGATGAGGCAGCGCCAGGATGACCGAGTCTTTAGGTAGAGGTCCTAGCACGTCCGTTTCAATTTCCTTCTTTAGAAAGTAATAATACAGGTGGGAGGAATTTCCGGCCCCGCTTTCCTTCCAGTTTAATTCGCTTTCTGGTACATGCAGGGGATACTTAGATAATGTTCTTTATCATATATATATATATATATATATATATATATATATATATATATATATATATATATTTTTTCTTTTTCTTTCTTTCAAACTATTCGCCATTTCCCGCGTTAGCGAGGTAGCGTCAAGAACAGAGAACTGGGCCTTTGAGGGAATATCCTCACCTGGCCCCTTCTCTGTTCCTTCTTTTGGAAAAGAAAAAAAAAATGAGAGGGGAGGATTTCCAGCCACCCGCTCCCTCCCCTTTTAGTTGCCTTCTACGACACGCAGGGAATACGTGGGAAGTATTCTTTCTCCCCTATCCCCAGGGATAATTAACATATACACATGGACATATTCATACTTGCTTGCCTTCATCCATTCCTGTCACTACCCACCCAGCCACACAGGGAATATCAATGCTACCCCTTGCTTCACGTAATATCCTCCAACAGCCAGGACTCGAAACCAAGAACTTTTGTGTGGTAGTCTATGAAAGCGCGCGTTCCTATGCATTACATTCGTATATATATATATATATATATATATATATATATATATATATATATATATATATATATATATATATATATATATATATATATATATATATTACTTTTTTTAATTTTCCAAAAGATGGAACAGAGAAGGGGGCCAGGTGAGGATATTCCCTCAAAGGCCCAGTTCTCTGTTATTAACGCTACCTCGCTAATGCGGGAAATGGCGAATAGTTTGAAAGAAAGATATATATATATATATATATACCGGAATAGGTAATGTGATTGCATAATTACACGGTTTGAAATTACTTCAGCATTTCACCACAGAACCATCCACCACAGAACCATCAGAAATACCTCCATCTACCGTCATTACTACAACGGTCACAACCGTTGTAACACGAACCATCAACATAAGGCCGCCACAACCTCTGCCGCTCCTGTGAAACTTATTTTCATATATTGATGTGACTATTGTATTAAAAAGAAAAACAATTCGGTAATAGGTTTTTGATGACATATTTTTAGATAAAGGCGTAAGGTTGGGATGTTTGAGGTGAGCAGGGTGTGCTGAAATGGATTGGAGAGGATGAGTGAGGAGAGATGGACCCAAGAGAATATATAGTGATCAGAAATGGAAGGAACAAGGGAGAAAATAGAGACCGAATTAGTGATGCAGTACTCAGGAGGTGGCGACCTGCTTGTCCCAGGGTTAAATCGTGTCATACAAAGCAGTCAGGAGAAACCACAGGAAGGTATATGAATATATGTGGCTAGGAGGCTGTGGTATCGGGTCGGTGTATCTTATATGACACCTAGAAAGTTTTTTTTTTTTTGTCATCCCTGATGCTACCTCGACAACGCTGAAAAAAGGGCAAAGTATGGAAAATATAAATAAACTATTCAAACTTGTTGCGTGATGAGACTCGCTGTAGTTGTACGCGTGGATGATACAATATTAAACTTTTCATGTATTTGGTGACGATATAGTGAGGAGGTAGTCTATATATATTATATATTCAACTTCGAATTTATAGCGTATTGTTAAAAACTTACGGTATATATTCATTTTTTTTTTTCATTCATTGTGAAACGCTTTTGGCAAGATGATGGTATGGAGAATATAATCTTGATATTTCTTTCTTTTCTTCATTTATCGTCTTAGTCACGGATATAACTGGTTTAATTGATTCTGTTATAAACAACGCTAAGTAAGCTTTATGCTGGTAATTAAAGTCTCCAGTTCACAGTATACTACACACCCATGCAGGGTTATCATATTTTCTCTTTAATGAGCGTTCACCTCTCATTGTTGCTCTGGTCTTTGTGTGTATATATATACCTTTAGAGGGATAAAAGTTGACAGGCGTTATTTTTTTTTCTAGGAAATTTTCTTCTTCCCGTTCTTAATAGACGCATTTCTTGGACTGAGTGTTGCTGGACTGAGGGAAGTACTGAGGATATTAAATTCCCAGAGGCTGTCTGAGTATAACGAGGTAGTATTTGGCACCCCAGTCCAAGATCTTGTCGCTCATAGGTGTCCATTTTGAAAATATAGGATTCCACTTACGTCTCCTCTACCAATTCATGAAATTTAGTTAGAATGGGTCGAAATGCCTCCTAGATCCGTGAAACAAAGAGGTGCGACCCACAGCTTAGCACAGTTTGCCTTGGAGTTCTTCATTGCGACAGAGAGGAATAATTTTCTACTTATGAAGTTAGCGAGCGAGAGCCGCCAGTCCAGTTTGCTTCCCGGCAGAGAGGGCGTAGCCACGGAGGTAATTGTGGCAGAGCTCCATCCTTCTTCTTGGTATAGAAGTCGGCGTCATCGGAGTTGATGGTGGCAGGGGCCATCGTTCACGCCGGCGTAGAGGACGCAATTATGAAGATGACAGCATCAAGTCCACCTGTCTGCTTCCACGGTGAATTTCTGGTGGGCATATTGAATGACAGATTTGGGCGGTGTCATGAAGCTGTTGGTGTGATTCGTCTTGCCTGCTACCATAAAAGAGCAGGGACATTAAGAGTTGGGCATGGACCATCCTCCGGAGCGTTTTGCACCTCCGTTAGGACCAAGTTAGATATGTTCTGTATCCATGTCTGTGCTTGATGTGTATCCCCCAACTCTATACGTATGAAGTGTTTCATTATCTGCAAACTCTGCACGTTAAGTTGGGTACATGCAGTATCCTCGTATCAGATTATTAAGTTGAATATCTACTGTCTTCACATGGACGTTATTGCAAGTATTAACATTACATAAGTTTGTTACGTATTTTATCTCCAGTTTACACACGCAGTTGGGTATGGGTTGTATAATGTCTGGATGTTTGCTGTATTCCCATCTTGTCGAAAGTTGCATACATATATTTTCCTATATACTTATCAAAAGTTGAATACACTGAATATCACCTCTGTGCATGAAGTTCTGTACATGTCGTATCCTCATCTCCATGCACGAATTTAGGTGCATGTATTAATCCCATCTTATTACATGAAGTTCAAGTTCGTGCGTTGTTTCCATTTCTGTCAGTGTTAGTTGGGTATATGGCGTATGAAGTAAAATATGCATGCGGGATTCTCGAATCATATGTATTGAGTTGGGCATTTCAATCGCCTCCACAGTTTTTCTCTCTTCATGAAGTTTGGTATGTGTAGCATGGTATTTTCCCCCAGCGTTAGCATATGATCTTTTACCATCATGCTGGTCACCACGACAGAACAGTTTGATGGTGCGAAAGTTGCCGATCTGTGTAGATGAAGTAAACAGATACATAAATATATATATATATATATATATATATATATATATATATATATATATATATATATATATATATATAATCAGGTCAACTTTAGGACTTCTTTGTGTGAAAGAGTCCTGCAGGACCTTTACAGAGGCTCCTGCAGTCTGAGAATGTGCTACTTCAGTACCAGGGAAAGGTAGACTCCTATGGAATAATATAGCCTCGCCAAAAGTGACTTTTCACTTGCGGTGTAACCTCCAGATGATGGAGTCCGGTAGCACCATTAGATATGTATTGGAGATGCAAACATGAATAATGCATATTGTGCAAGGCAGTTTACAATTTATGAGTTTCTTTTTGTGAGTTAAAAGAATATCACCATTTAACTTATGACTTGTTCAATGCCCAATTGCTTTTCAGACATCTGACATCTTTTCAAACAAATTTCTTGCTTCATTGTGTGTTTTTACTTTGTATTTTTTATTTTTCATGAATGTCAAATTTGTAAGATCGCGTCTGAATTTGGTTGATTCTGCCTTTTGATAGTGAAGATTTCATGTAGGCTTCCATTTGAGTGAGGGAGGACACACACATTATTGATATCTCGTAGAAGAGAAGGTCAGAAAGTACATGTTATAGAATCAGACATTGTTATGTTTAGAGATCCGCAGTCGTGCTAATATAATGTCGACTATATTCACCTGCGAAGTCCTTTTTCCTTAGGCATTAAAACCAAAAAACGGCAGAAAAAAAAGGAAATCAAAGATAAGTGGAAAATAATCTTAAGTGTTTTAGAGGAATTGGAAAAACTGCTTGTTAAGAATGGGTAAGTTAGGGTAGACACGAGATGGTAAAAAGTTCCAAAGCTTGGCGATGGAGGTAAAGAAATCAGCCTACACAACGACTCAACCTTGCTTGAGTTGCCAACGGCCACAAAGTTATCACATGATGCAGTCAGTCAGTGGGTCTCTGAGTGCTGACGGGGGAATACAGAGAGCCAGTACGCGGGGGAGGACACCCTAGCGTCATCAGAGGCGCGAAAGGGAATCAGTATTTGGAGATACGATAGGATAAGTGGGTCAAGTGTTGTCGATAGATTAGGAGAGTTTTAACTGTTAAGGAGCATTGCTTCGGAATCGACACTGGGAAGTACTTATGTCGATTTAAAACCCCCACAGACGGGAAAGCATTATTATGTCGAATTGAGTCATTCCTTTTTTAGTGTAAACTGAGCAAGATTGAGAATCATATACTTTTCGGCAGCTGAACAGAACTCCCAGATTTGTAGCGGCAAACTAGGCTGTGTGTGTGTGTGACACGGCCGTTTGCAAAATACATTGAATGTTACCATTATACTGTGTATGGTCACCACGTATACCACGTATGGCCATTGTGTTGATACGACTGTTCATGGTGGCCATGGGTGGAGTTTCAGAGCCATCAGAGAAGATGGGAAAGTTGTGGGAGGATTGAGCAAGAAATATAAGATGTTGGGCTTTAAAGGCATTGTGATTATCCCTCTGGGTAATGCTTTCCACATCTGCCTTATTAACGTGAATTAATGGACTTAAAAGTCTTTCATAGAGTTGAGCATGGTATTATTCAAAACAATAAAACATTAATATAATGGTTTATATTTACTGAACCATAAATGATGGCTTATATTGATAAGGTATACCATGATTCATTACAGTCCAATAATGTAGGTTTTCTGTAAATACTGAAAGAAAAACCATGATATATAATTCCACGATCCCATTTACGGGGTTTCTGCAGCATGGAGGCTTCTCCCCACGCGGTAGCACGGTACGGTGTGCTCTACTGGGCTGGGAAGGTCCTGGATGACGCTCCGCTCTTACCGTTCACTGACGATTAAGCAAACGCTCTCTCTCTCTCTCTCTCTCTCTCTCTCTCTCTCTCTCTCTCTTGTGTATATATATATGTTTAGAATTGCGTGTGTGTTGTGTGTGTGTTGCAGGAACATAATATTGTATAAAGTTGTCAAGGTATGTTAAGACTGGAACCGATTGTACATTTCCAGCTCGTCCTGTCCTCCTGATACGGCGTCAATGAAGGGTGGAGCTGACTCCTGCACATCAACGCTCGCTTCATGACCTATCTCCAGGAAGAGCGCCCATCTCCGTGTCCTATCTCCAGGAAGAGCAACCATCTCCATGTCATATCTCCAGGAAGAGCGCCCATCTCCGTGTCCTATCTCCAAGAGAAGGGCTCATCTCCATGTCATATCTCCAGGAAGAGCGCCCATTTCCATGTCATATCTCCAACAAGAACGCCCATCTCCATGGCATAGCTCCAGAAAGAGCACCCATCTCCATGTCCTGTTTCTGAGAAGAGCGCCCATCTCCATGCCCTATCAGTGGAAGAGCGCCCACCTCGTTGCCCTATGAGAACATTTTCCTTTGAGTTTATATAAAGTGAGGGACGGATCTGTGTGTTCGTGATTCTCTCCAGTGAACACATATAGTCGCATTTCCTTGATTTGGAGGGCGATTTGTCTTTATCTTTTAAGTCAAATTGAAAGTGATTTAGAAGAATAATGATAATTTCTGTTTATATATAGTGCGGGCCAAATGAATAGTTAGAGCGTTATATGGCTCACCTGAAGAAGCTGTTAAAAGTTTTTTTCGTTTGATGGATGTAGTTTGGCGCTTAAATGACACTGGTAGTTAACAGGCCTTTAAATAAGTTCTCTCTTTAATAGCAGAGAATAACAAGGGGAAGAAATTCTAAGGAGAAGCGACACCTCTTTCTGTTATAGTTGCCTCCCAGTGGAAGGAGAAAGTTAAGAGTGTGATTTGAGAAGAACCTCATCTATGGAATGACATTAATTGTCTTAAAGTTTTGATAGTATATAGGAATTAAATGTTTACGATGACAATACAAAGTAGGACTAGGTACGGAATTAAATGTCTACTGTGATCATATAAAACGATTAGCTGTAGACTTGAATAAAAAGATTTATTTCTGTTACTGAATATTGTTTGAATTAAGATCTTTAATTCTATTACTGAATAATATCAAGTAGAGGATATCAGAATACTGGCTATCGTGTTAACGTGTTGCAAAAGAAGTTGTCAAGGGAAAAATAATAAAAGTACGACTGGAATGTGAAGTTTTGTTACAGTGGCAACACTTAATGGCAAAAGCTTAAGGTTCTTCAATAACAGGCAGGTTTTTTTTTCTGTTGGGTACATTTGTGTCGTTAAATTCATGAACCTTCTGAGAGAAGACATCGTCTTGTTAGTAGAGTGTGAAAAGTTGAAGAATACTTCCCAAGCGACCATGATACACAAGGCCCACCTTCATTGCGAGGGATCTGGTAAGCCACATTTCCAAGAGAAACATGAGAGACGGCCAAATAGCCTACCGTAAAATTACCTGAAAGAAATAAAGTTTTACCAGAAAAACTCTAATATACGTACGACATTGACATAAGGGAAAGTCTGAATAATAGATTTTCATTTTCAATATGAACTTTATTGCCTTTGTGGTTTGAATGTTTTTTTTTCTACACGAATATCTGGATTTGTTCTACTGTTTCTAGACGTGGCTAGGCTGTGTTTGTGCCGAACGCAAGGCCCTCTGGACATGTCGAAAACACTGGAATTTTAAGAGACCAGAATCAAAGTGCTGATTTTAAGTTAACGAAAAAGAATCACTTGAATCCGTTTAATGTCCATGAATGAAAATGTAAACATGTATAAACATTTTTTAGTTTATAATAGATTACTTGAACATTATTAGTTTCCCTATTTGAATTTTCACTTTACTATATTTCTAGTATTTATTAAGAAAGAAAGGAACTGTGTCGCTGTGCATATAAGAATTCAGAGAAGACAAGAAGTAGATTGATGATTAACAACGACCAAACCTTACTTAGCAGTGTTAACATGCGAGATGGTGGCGGTGGGGCGCATAGCGCTCGCTACAGACCCGCAAATGCATAAAAGAAAATTTTTTTCTTTGCCTTATACATTATATGTATTATCGGATTATAAATAATTCATTCATCAATTTTCTTTTTTTAACTATAGCGTCTGCGCCTTCTACAGGTTATCCGTCCAGAGAGGCTCTTAAACATTTGTTGATGCAGCCTCGCCTCAAAATGTATGGCCAGGTAGTTACTGAAGAAAATGATTTTCTGTTTGAAATGTCATTAGTTACGCCAGTCTGCGAATACCGACCAGTTTCCTGTAGTCGCGAAAGATCGTTTGCTCTAAATATCCAAACGCCGAAATGCAATTAGTACTGTAGCTTTGGTCATCCGGTCAAAGATGATGGGAGTACATCAGTGTGACAGTAAATCACAGACTTTCATATAGTATGGGGTAACGAAATGTTTAGTCCTGCAGATATAACCGGTCTTTGTATTATAAGATAGTTTGTGAATGTGTATACAAATGAACAACATCTAAGCATGTTGAAACTGTTTCTTACTGTTGGTACCTCTGTAATTAAGTAGACCCCCCTAAAAGCATCTATTTCAATTAAAACTTTAAAGATAAATCCAGTTTCTACTGTTATTCAGTTTAGTTTTGTTGGATCAAATCATCCAAAGATGATTTGATCCTCATCGTATTTCTCGGTTAAGTTATTTTTGTAGCCTAGCCTGGTCAAATTTTGATAGCGTCGAAGCGAATCTTCGGTTCATCCCCCTGGCTTCACTAGTTAACTTCAGATAAACTATGATTTTTGGATAGCATTTTATGAGAAGGTTATAGAAGGACTGTGAGGGCGTTTGTTGACGATTTTTAACAGTTGATTTTGATAAAGTCATTCGTCCCCAGAGACAGTACATAAGAAAAAAAGATGGATGGAAACATTTAGCTTTTTATGGCCTAGTCCTCTGAGTCTGTAAACTCTCAAAAACATCTTTGATTTGTCATATTTTGTTTGACTATGAGGATGTATAATAGTAATCAAATAGACACAGGCAGGCGATGTGTAAAATCTGTATGTTAGTGACTGTCAGAGTCATGTTTATAAAGGTTAATAACTAGGCGAAGGACAGTGAGTTTAGGTGAGTTACCCTTGTCACATATTTCAGAGGTAAATAAACTAGGTGAAGGACAATGAGTTACTTTGTAATGTATTTCAAAGGTTGAAAATTAGGTGAAGGACAGTAGGTTGCCCGAACTATGATATATGTTAAAGGTTAAAAACTAGGTGAAGGACATTGGGTTACCCCTGCTATAATATATTTTCATATTAGAAGATAGGAAAAAACTAAGCGAGGTTAAGACGGGTAAGCCTAGTCTGTAACATGTATGTCTACCCTTGTACTAAGCCTATTTTTGTAAACATGTATGTTTGACCTTGTGCTAAGTAATGTGTGATATATATGCATTAGCTACGGTATATAGTTTTAGGATATTTTTCTTACTATATAAGAATTTAGATATCTACCTTAAGATAGATGGGTAGGTTGTTATTAGAGCTGTTATACAGTATATTCTTTTTAACAGAGGTTTTCATGTTTGGTATTTACTACGTTATTTAAGGTCTTTATGCGTGTTCAAAAATGTATTGTCTCCACTGTCAGGTTCGAGCAGTATAGTAAGATGTTTGACCTCGGTGACCGGAAAGAGGAATGACTCCTTGTCTATTTGATTTAGTGGACGATATTTCCATTGTTTATGCTAGGTTGTGTTACTGAAAAAGCGGACACTGGTGATTGGTTATTCAACGGTGGGGACACAACACTTAAGATGTATTGAGATCAGAGGAAGATATCAGAGTGGAGAAGCCTGGAGCTGTATATATAATTTGTGGCATTGAGAAGGGTTAACTAGCATAGTGATTAATGGCAAGAAGTGTGAGCGTGTGTTTGATTAAGTTTGATATGGAAAAGAAGTATTATGAGATTGAAGAAATGTGAAGAGATATAGCCATAGTTAGGGAAGAGCAAAAATTAAGAAAGTGTGATTAGATTTATGTTGAATAAGTGTGTAAAAATATGTTGATAAAAATTGGAGTGTATGTTGAAGAAAGAAAGCGTGAACAGATGTGTTTTGTTAAGGGGGAGAAGTGTTCACAGATGTATTGTGAAGCAGTATGAACGTGTGTTTAAGAGAAGTGTAAATAAGTATAATGGTGATGGGTGTGTTGCGGAGGGGAGGAAGTGTGAGCGAGTATGATAACGACAGTAGGAAGCATGAACTAGTATGTGGCAGTGTGTAGTGTGATTCACAGTGGGCCACTCGACATAGAATACAAGCTTATGTCATGGTAAATTCATTTTAGTGTAACAGAACAAGTTTTCCCCTCAGCATCTTCCAGATTCATACAAAACGAAGAAGAGCCAAAACTGAATAGAATTTCCTACGATGGAAATAAAGTGTGTATCGTAAAGTTTCCACTAAATATGTATGTCTTGTTAAACCAAGACTGGTATTCAAAACTAATGGCTAATTTTTTTTTTACTTTTCTCAAGAGCATTATTAACTTGTCTAAAGGTTATCTCAAATGGAGTGTTTATGCATCAAATCCATTAGCATCTAATCCTTTAGCGCAGCACCAGGCAGATCTAGATCGGAACATGACCATTGGCTACACCTCGCACCAAACTAAACAAGCAGCCAAAATTGATAATGATGTGGTGTTTATAATGCAATGCGTCGGAAAGGAGTGGGTCGCATGCCCCATTCACAACTACCTTGTTACGTGGAGTGAATGATTTTGCCAGATAACAAGCGTAGGTATCACCGTAAAATGCTCATCCTCCTCGTCTGGTTTAGTTAGAGATGTATTTGGATTCCTTTTTCGAGGCGCGGAGAACAGAATTTGGCGCGCTAGTCTGGCCGGCAACTGGTCGCATCGAACCCTCCACATTGTCCGAACTCAGATGCTCATTTGTTGATTCGCCTCATTGAGGGGTCACGACTCCGACCCTCTGACCCTCCGATATGCGACGTTGTATCCCCACGGCCCAAGGGTCATTTTCATGTGAATTATTGACATAAACGGATTACGTATTTGGCTACGCTTCCTCTAGGCCGGCAAGGAATACCCACCCCAACACCAGGCCTCTCAGAGGGCCCACATTCCCTTGCCTTCCGCTGTTTCCCAAGCTGGTTTAAGTTGATACAAAGGCCGGTCGCCGTTACGTTATGGGTATCGCCTACTTTTAGAGACTGTGGAAGAGAGGAGCTAATGCATTTCCCATACCACCCCAGCCCCGCTAGTGAATTAATTTTCATGCC
Organism: Panulirus ornatus; assembly: GCF_036320965.1. Taxonomy (NCBI): domain Eukaryota; kingdom Metazoa; phylum Arthropoda; class Malacostraca; order Decapoda; family Palinuridae; genus Panulirus; species Panulirus ornatus. The sequence continues at coordinate 18,513,269 of NC_092255.1, read as the reverse complement.
CTTCAGAGCCAATGTTGGTACGCGCCTGATGAATGTCATAATGTAGACAAAATGGCGTCGGCAGCTGCTGGTGAGGGGACCAATGGTGCGCTCCCTCCCTCCCATCACTCGCCTGCCCCGGCAGGAGAGGGTTGCCACAGTCTCCATCACCTATTCCCCGCCATAAACAAATTATATGTATATATACATATGACGGCCCCTGTATCCAGCTCTCCAACTCACGTGCTGGCATCGCATCGTATCGTCAGCTGTGGCTTGTTTACAACGATGCTGGGTAGTGTCGTAAATATTGCGTCAGTCAGTGGCCGTTCGTACGGACGGTGCCCTCATTACCCACGTACTGTCACCCTAATCACGTCTAATGATATATATATATATATATAATATATATATATATATATATATATATATATATATATATATATATATATATATATCGTAGGTGTGTATATTTGCGTGTGTGGACGTATGTATATACATGTGTATGGGGGTGGGTTGGGCCATTTCTTTCGTGTGTTTCCTTGCGCTACCTCGCAAACGCGGGAGACAGCGACAAAGTATAATGAAAAAAAATAAAATATATAATTCATTAATCATACCAGGAGGTATTATCAGTTTATTGATTTCATTTATTTATTTTACTTTGTCGCTGTCTCCCGCGTTAGCGAGGTAGCGCAAGGAAACAGACGAAAGAATGGCCGGCGCTTATGTAATTTATTGATATGTTCTTTTATTCCCTAGATTTGAAAATACTTCCTTGAAATAGGTATGAGACACGCCGCTTAACCGCGAGTGCAGCTGAGAACGTTAGGGTATGGATGAATCTCAATCAGGATGATCGAACAAATACAATTTTATCGCCAATTTGCAAAAAAAAAGAAAGAAAAAAAAAAGGCAGCTATGTCTTATAAAGTAGTACGGGAAACCTACCTGCCTACAGCCAGTTAGTTAGGCCGGCGCTTATGTATGGGTGAGGTAACCTTCAGTGTTGATAGACAGACGAGTTCTGGGTCTGGCTCAAAAAACAGTTTTCCTCAGCTCTGACGAAGCTCCAGCAGTGAGTCTAATACCAAGGGAGTCTTATGATAACACTAGAGTCTCCTTATATTAACAGAGCCTTATACTAACAGAGCATTATATTAGCAGCTTTATATACTATTTTGTTAAGGATTTTGACCAATTTGGTATCCCTTGATTAAACCAGATTTTCTGGCACCTCGTTTATATATATATATATATATATATATATATATATATATATATATATATATATATATATATATATATATATATATTGCGTCTTGTGTTTCTTCGAAGCAAACATGTATTTTCTTCGTGAAGTTGAGTCTCTCACCAGCACCAGCTCCTTCTCACCTTCTCATGATGCGATGAGAACTTGTGAATTTGCCATGAGTGAAGGAGGGTGGTGCTGGAGGCCTATCCTCCTGCCGGGTCCCCTTAATAGCATTAAGACCTTCTTGACCAGACCCCAGGGCCAAGCCTTCCCACAGCCCGCCCCTCTCATTCCAAGCTCCACTTTTCTTTTTTGTTTCTATTATTATTCAATCGATCTCTGGAAAACTTTTTAAATATTCTGATAATTAGATATCTTCGTCCTGATTCTAGAATTTTTGGTATTTCCATTTGGTTCTGTAGCTGATAAGATGGTCGGCTATATTTCATCGGGTTCTTATAGCTTGATAAAGTGAGCTGCTATCACCTCCAGATGAAAGAGACATGAAGAACATACTGTTATCTTATCCATCGTATTATTGTCTTTGAAAAAATCCAGGCAGTCTGGTGTCTTATGGTTTGTTGTTGGACATCCAGTGGCTGATATCTCTAAGCATTTTGCCACCCCAGTACCGTGACGCATCCAGTGTCAGATGCACTGTAACTGTTGCATGAACAGTCATCATGCAGTTGCCTTTGTATGCATGATGTCATAACGGGTCCTTGTGTATTTCATGGTCTGATATCGCCCCGGACTTTGTTTTAAGATGGTTTAGAAGCGTTTCTATGTTTATTTGTATATCTAATGTTCGAGATTATTTAACGCTTTGAGATACTTTCTTAGTTTGAAGCATAATTTTCTTATATATATATATATATATATATATATATATATATATATATATATATATATATATATATATATATATATATATTGCGAATATAGCTCCATCTTTTTGTTCTTCGATTTCCCCTGAGTTGGTGTGGACGAAGTACCTCCATATTGTTCATCTGGTGTTATGTATATATATATATATATATATATATATATATATATATATATATATATATATATATATATATATATACATATATATATATATATATATATATATATATATATATATATATATATATATATATATATATAATATATATATATATATCGTCAGGATCCCGTTCCGTTGTAATATAATCAATTGCTTTACAGATGAATTTTAGAAATCCTCTGAGATATATTTACGTTATTTTTCACCACTTATTTACTTAGTTCTTTGAAGTTTTGCATAATTTCATATACGTTAGCTGTGTTAGACTGATTTCCACAAATTTAATGTTTCTTTAAATTTCTTCAGAGTTTTTCAGACTTTTTTGTGTGGATAATCCATTTATGCCTGACTATTTCCAGAACCTCTGTTTCTTCAGTGACTTATTTAGATCCTTATAATCATATGACCAGACGTTCTACATGTTTAAGAGTCTAAACATTCCCAAACATCACTTCTGTTCCTGGCGTGACATGTTGCAACATCTTCAATAGCAGTTGTTTTCGAGAGACCATTAATGCTGTTGAGTGACAGTCTGTTTGCCACACTGCCGCAAGAGGACAATCTCCCTGTAGCTGCCTCGTGTTCTTGGAGACGCGTGAAGCATTGCTTACGTCCATGGCAGTGTTGTTCCCTCACAGCTGGTTTCTCCGGCCGGCGTAATTCCCAGGACCCCTGTCTTTCCCTCAGTGATCTTTCCTTCCATTTCAAGGGAAACTCGGTCGTGAGGTTTCATATCCACGTGTTTCTTCTCAAGCGTTTGGACCATGTGAGGTATGGAACGTTTTCCATCTACCACCATTATTTTTAACTTGTTCATTAGCGAGACGGTAGATATTTTGTTCATTAGCGAGACGGTAGATATTTTGTTCATTAGCGAGACGGTAGATATTTTGTTTATTAGCGAGACGGTAGATATTTTGTTAGCGAGACGGTAGATATTTTGTTCAAGATACGTTCTTCATTTTCCTATTTTCCTCGGCGTTCCTTCTCGCCAGGGTGGCCTCTGCCAGCTTTCCCTTTCAGGGCAGGGCCGTGGCAGAGAGAGAGAGAGAGAGAGAGAGAGAGAGAGAGGGGCAGGGTAGCTAGCGCCGAGGGAGAGGGTAAAGTGTTCACGCTGCGTTAGTGTCATAAAGGGCTCGTCTCCCCCCGACGACCAGGCTCGGGGCCCCCTTCCCGACTCCCACCGTCATGGTGTATTTTGGGGACCTTTATCCCCCAGCCTGCCATTGACGCAGCCCCGCCCGCCTGCACCCGCTTGCCTCGGACCATGGGGACTCCCTTACACTACCTACCCTTCGTTTAACCCCCCACCTCCCCAACCCTAGCACTCAGCAGCCGTACCCACACCCCTGATCTAACATCCCCAGTTCCACCACTGTTGGTCTAACGCCCTAGATCCACCACTGTTAGTCTCACGCTCCCAAAATCACCACTGGTGCTACAGAAGTTTAGCCCATCCGTACACCAGGCACCACCACTGGTTAACCACACCTTCGCCCCTTCATTGTCACCACTTTGGACTTTCTCCTGAGCACCAGCACTAGTTTTGTATCTCTGCATCACCACCTCACCACTATCCCTAGTACATTTCTGCACCACCATTGCTGCCATGCCTTAGCAGCAAGCGAGCCTTACCACTGGTTATACACCTTATCATTCATCACTGGTTCTGCACTCCAATATCACCACTGGTTCTACACCTCAACGCTTTACTATTGACCCTTTACCCGAGCACCGTCATTGGCTACATACCTTAATACTGTCATAGACCTTACCTACACTGAAGCACCAACACAGGCCACACCCTGAAGCCTCTGTACTCGTCTTACACTGAAGCACCAACACAGGCCACACCCTGAAGCCTCTGTACTCATCTCACACTGAAGCACCAACACGGGCCACACACTGAAGCATTAACACAGGCCACACACTGAAGCCACTGTACTCGTCTTACACTGAAGCACCAACACGGGCTACACACACTGAAGCACCAGTCCTCGTCTTACACTGAAGCCCCATAAGCAAATCCCCGTCTTGAGACAACCAAAGTAATTCACCCAACCACCACCCTCGCTGGTACAACACCCAGCATGACCTAGTGCCTCTCCCTGAGGGAATCACGCACACAGCATCATCGCTAACGCCATACTCCGCCACCGCCAGAGGTACCCATATCCCAGCGTCGTCGCTGGTGTGACACCTCGGCACCACAGCTGGTCGTAAGGGCTTGCCCTCGCCACACACCATCGCATCAGAACACCATCACTGATCTAGCGTCACGAGTGGGACCGACTCCCCGACACCTACATAGGCTGGCCCTACACGCCCTACTGGAGTGCTGTGTGGATGCGTCTGAGGCCTTTACTGCAGAATGAAGGAAGAAGGTGGACGTGTTGGGAGTGTGATGCGTGAGGACTATGTGTGGTGTGAGGCTGTTTGACCCAGTACGAAACGATCTTCGAACAGAGGTGTGGTAGTAAGCTCACTCTTGACTAAGAGAACTGGCCCAGGTTGAGATGAAATTTGTTCGGATAGATTGAGAAAATGAACGAAGAAAAACTATAAAAGATACACATGTCATAAGTGGAGGAAGGAAGGGGAAATGGGAGACCAAGTAGGTAACTGGAGGATGGCTTGAAGGAGGTTCTTTTTGGGAAGTTTTTAAAGGCCCGGGAGGCTGAGAAGCGTACATGGGATAGAATGAATTAGATCGACGTGGTACATGGGAGGCAACGTGCTGTCAGTGGTCATGGTAAACCATAGAGTGGTTTTGTGGGGCTTGGCTGAGGGGATGGTAGGATCTGGTTTGATTATACATGACAGCTGGAGAATGTGTGCAAATGAGGCCTGTTTGTTCCTTGTGCTGCTTTGCTAAGGTGGGAAAAGCAGTTTAGTATATATATATATATATATATATATATATATATATATATATATATATATATATATATATATATATATATATAAACGACTGCAAGTGACTTTGTATTTCTGAGTACGCTGGAAGTTTCTTTTTTTTCTTATTTTCCTTCGTAATGAAATGCGCGAAGTGTACTATAATAGCAGGGATAAACAGAAGAACGTGTCACGCTTGCCTTTAATAGTCGTTCATTTAAGGACGTAAGTGCTGCTGGTAGGAGCTAGCCAGCGCTTGCATACGACCGACCGTCACCATCAGGGGGAAAAAAACTGGCCCTGCAGGGTGGAACTCTCTCTCCCCCTACCGTGGGGCGGACTGGTGGGAGTGACACCCTCAGCTGTGCTGGAGATTTTCCATAAATCCATTTATGATACCGGACTCTGACTAGCTTTGCCTCCTGCAGGAATTTCACAGAGCCCCAGACACCGTTTTCTTTGGTTCTAATTATGTAGAGGGAACATACCTTGGTCTGTGGGGGGGGGTTGTCTTGTATATAAGACAATAGCTTTACCATCAGCCACTAGGGATTCATAGACTGTTTCCCCTTCACGGCTTCTGTTTTCCTGGCCCAGAACCCGTCATTTTACAGAACTACCTTCCATTCCATCTCTCAGGTTCTGAAATACACATCATTAGTGAGTGTCGGTGGCTTCGAACACGTCGTAAATAGGAGGCAAGACAAGTCACCTTTGTCGTAACTCGAACGGTATACCCTTGACCCCGTCGCGCCGACCTTAGCATGAGGTTTGTCAGTCACTAGGTTAAGAACATAGAGCGATATGGTGACCAGCATCACAAGATGCTGAGGTGGCTTTTTACTTGTGTATGATTTTCATCGGCGTTAAAAACCTGATCGCAGAGCGACAGTGTGCGTCCAGACCGGCATAAGATTACCTTTCGGAGACGTGTCGCCTCTATTAGTGTGATGGCATAATGATAGGCGCTTTTGCCACAAAAGCTAGGCGCGTTGGATGTCGAGAACTCGACCTCCTGTTGCTTCTACGCCTGCCAAGACTGAGGTCTAGGTGATGGTCGGTCACGGAGCCAATAGTGTCTAGGCACACAGAGAGATACGACTTCTTTAGACCTTGGTGGCATTCTGTTTTCCTCGTGATGGTGACTCAGACTTTTCTAAGATTTCTAGGTCCCTAGGAATTGTGGGCGGGATCTTAGTTCCCAACACCGTTTGTTTTTCGTCTTTGGGAAGACAGTCTCCAGTCATTCACAAACAGAATGCCTGGGTTAGAACCTCAGTGTGAATAATAGACATTGGTAACATCAACATGTCATCAGGTTCATGGAGGTCTTCGTCTCCTAATAATGCTCTTTGACCTTATACTTGATAATTCGGGTATCAGGGACCCAGTTCATTGGGTGTGACCGAGTAACTGCACATACCGTTGATTCCTGATTGATGGGAGAACAATCGTCTTCAGCGAGGGAGGAGTTCCTCTGGATCACAAAAATGGGCAAACTCCACAACTTCTTGGTTATTTGTATGTGTATGCATACGTATATCTTTTCATAATTCAAATGAATGTCTAAGAATACATTCATCTGTATTAAGAGTGCTGAGTAGCCTTAGAATCTCCAGTGCTTGGCTTATAAGCCTAAATTTTATGATCCAATCAATCCCAATTTCTTGGCACATCACTTCAAAAAGCTGAGCGATTCTTACGCAATGTCCCCTGCCGGTTCATGGTCCGATCACACCGCTATTATCTCCTGATATATGGTGTGCTCAAGGGTGGGCATTTTGGGTACCTGCCATTTTGGTTTTTCAGGTATTGTACCTCTTTTCTTTCTCTCTCTCTCTACATGCAACACATTCATACGGCTGGTACGTTGAAGAATCTTGTTAAGGTTCTTTTATTTATGAGAAGGCAGAGTGCTTCATCAAAACCCACTTCACGCACCGCAGCGGCCGTCTCTAACGTATTTATACACAGACTGGTCTCCTCGGCACCATGGAGTGCAGTAGTTGAAGGTAAGAGCAATGCCTCTTGGGAAGGTGACTTAGGAGTTATAATCAGCGTGGGGAACCGGTTCATTGTCAGATGCATGAACAGTGCAGGAAGGCGTGTTCGACCCCATTGTAAAATACCATCATCCCCTGATGGGTCAAGGGCCTGTCAGTGTGTCCTGGCCTTGGGCACGGACACTTCTGTGGTTGACAAAAGGCCTGTCGCGGCTTAAGGTACTTTACTTCGAACGAAGTTGTTACCTTGTGTTTTTGCCAACCAAAAAAAGAAGGATGAACAGCTTGGTAAGGTGCGTGCAATCTGCTGGTGTCGGGATCTTCGCCTTTCTTTTTTTTTTTTTTTTTAGGCGGGAGGACTGAATCTGAGATGACCTAAGCCTATATATACCAAGTCGACCCACTTTTGACTCCAAAAAGCGGACCCGGCCGCGTAGACCGTCTTGTGACGTCACGCGGCCCTTGAACCCTCAGTTGCAAGGAGACTGTGAGGGAAGGTATGGATACTCTTTGGAGAGATATGGATACTGTGAGGGAAGGTATGGATACTCTTAGAAGAGATATGGATACTGTGAGGGAAGGTATGGATACTCTTAGAAGAGATATGGATACTGTGAGGGAAGGTATGGATACTCTTTGGAGAGATATGGATACTGCGAGGGAAGGTATGGATACTTTTAGAAGAGATATGGATACTGTGAGGGAAGGTATGGATGCTTTTAGAAGAGATATGGATACTGTGAAGGAAGGTATAGAAAGTGTAGATGAATCGACGTTTTCGTTAGCTTTGTACCAGCACGTTTTCTTTGTTTAGGGCCAATGACGTAGCATACAGGCTCCACCCACATGTGTATGGGTTGATTTGGTATAAATGATAGGCTTAGGCGATGATAGCACCATGGTCATCAGCAGTCTATTGGCAATTAAGACCTTGAGGATTAACTCTTTGCATATCCAGGAATGAAACCGCTTCATTTTACCTCAACATTCTACGCTCCAGCTTTCACAGACATACGATTAAAATTCTATAGCCTTACTTGTTCATATGTGCGCACGAAATGTGCGTACTCTGTCGATATAGCTTCAAGGGAAGACACAGAAACCACGAAGTCAGTAAATGTATTCCTGTTATTAGTGATAGAATCAACGTTCGTTTTCTCTATCTTGCCGTGTGGGTTCGTCCGTTATCCCATACGCTGATATAGCTGCCGCCAGTCGTGCATTCGCCTGAGTCGATATAGATGGCGTCATGAGCTACCCAAGCAACGCGATCCTCTTTTGTTTCATCCTTATGTTTGGTCCAAGGCGGTGGCTTGTGGCAGGTGATTCCTTCTTTACAAACTTGTTTATTTCTAGTCTATTATGCTAACTTACTTTTGTCAGTACCAGGAGAGTGTCTGGATGAGAATCCGCAAGTGCGTTTTTCCCCCCTAAGTATCCGAAGAATCCGGATTCACTCGTCGGAGCATGAGACAACATAGCGAGGTAAACTAAGTTAATTTAAAGTAGCTTTATGGCCGTCCTTAACTCCGCTAACTATCTCTTTTAAGAGGAAAGATTTCTCATTACACTTACCCGCTGCGCGACCAATGAATCCGATTTGCCAGTAACGTCGAATCTCTCTTTTTTCTTCTTCTTTCTTTTCTTCCTAAGCAACACTTGGCAGAACTTGGTTATCCCACTGATAACAATCACGGGTGTTGATGAGGGTGTTGTTGTTGATGTGTTCGCCTGCGTTAAACACTTAACGAAATCGGTGTTGAGAGCTCCGTTGGTCTCAAGCGTTTCATTTTTATTTTCCTCTCGGTTCTCAGCGTTCGCTGCCTGGTGTGTTCGTCGGGCATTTTTCTTCGCCTCTTAATGTGTTCGTCGGGGTGACCTCCATGATGATCTGTATTTCGCCCGATTCAGTGCGTGCATGTTGCATGGTAATTATGTACTAGAGAGGTATAACAAGGTTTAAGCGATTCGAGGGAGTGACGGCGTTTGAAAAATCGCATTATGAGGCACTGGTGGGGAGAGACAAGAGTGCGTAACTCTTTGAATGCAGCGTATGAGTGTGTGATGAAGATGTGTTGGGAGATGTTGAGGAGAACATTTGTGAGCAATGCAAGAGATGCGAGCTTCACGCACACCGGGGTTAGAGGAGGGAACTACTCGAGATGAAGAGATGAAAGAAGAGGCAATCTGTGTGTTGAACAGGAGGAGGCGTGGCACGCGCGCATGATTGCGGTCGTGGGAGAGAGAGAGAGAGAGAGAGAGAGAGACTGTTGTTGAAATTCAAAGGATAATAATACAGAGGGATTACGGAGGAGAAATAAGGCACTAGAGATGGCCAGGAAAGGCAGACTGAGAGTTGGTGAGGGGTTTTGGGAGAAAGCAGAGCACTGCATTCAATTCTTTCTATAGAGTATTGATACAATCGTTTGAGAAGGGAATATAAGAGACGCTACCAGAATCAGCAAATGTGTACATATAGGAGATGGAAGGGAACCATCCATGAGTGACTGGATGCCAGTGAAGTAGAGCCAGGGACTGGAGTGTTGGAGGGATAAACACTGGGTGTGGTGTGAGGCAGTGGTCAGACAGATTGAGAATACCAGTGGATATTGTGAGGTGAGGGAGGGAGGGAATTTGTGAACATGTAAAACATAAAAGTCGACGAAAGTGAATGGTCATAAGCCGTTTCAGAAAGGGAGTTTAGATGGTTAAATCTGGTTGGATGATAAGACGAAAATTGTGAAAGGAGAATTTAGATACATATTGGTCGTTACTGAAAACAGCGAAAGGGTTGACCAGTTACTAAAGAAGTCATTGACGGGTTTGGGTAGTAACCGGTTACCTGGAGGAGAGACTCTAGTTACCTCGATCTCTCGTGTAGGAAGTAACTGGGCGATTCTTTCATGATCGTAGTGCTGTTTCGTGATCACAACCACGAACTGCTTTTTACAAGTTTCGCAGGTGATATACCTTATACATCTGGTGGACAGACTTGACATGTTGCCTCCTACACACACACACGCACACACACACCCACACACGCGCGCACACACACACACATACACACACACACAAGGTTCTGAGTCTTCCATGCCTGGTTGCTCACAATAACTATTCCCCGTTTCCCCCACGGTGGTGGAGGGCGTCCATTCTCAACGTCTGATAATTTACTCTCTCTCTCTCTCTCTCTCTCTCTCTCTCTCTCTCTCTCTCTCTCTCTCTCTCTCTCTCTCTCTCTCTCTCTCTCTCTCTCTCTCTCATCCCCAGCGCGTTCCGTATCTTCCCTCCCTTAGCTGGTCTCTCTCTCTCTCTCTCTCTCTCTCTCTCTCTCTCTCTCTCTCTCTCTCTCTCTCTCTCTCTCTCTCTCTCTCTCTCTCTCTCTCTCTCCCCAAAAAAAGAAAGTAATCCTTCGACATAACGTGAATAAATTTAGTCCACATTCCGGTGACTGGGATGAGACTGAATGATCCATTTTTTTTCTTTTTCAAAAAGTTATTCTTACTATATTCAGAAAGGTAGTATCATCTGGCACGCGTGCCTCCGTGAGCGCAAAATTTTCAAATATTTCGTCTTAAAATCTCGACGACCATTAGCGATAACATCTGAAGACAGCGGTGTGTGTGTGTGGGTGTGTGTGTGGAGGACCTTCTCATTGTGCACAGTTTTCTTGTGGCATTTCATTAGAAAATTCTCTCCAATACTTGTATTGAATTTTTTCTTATTTGAATTTGGTGAGATTTTTCTCCAGTACTCGTATTGAATTTTTTATTTAAATTTGGTGAGATTTCTATCTAGTACTTCTATTGAATTTTTTATTTAAATTTGGTGAGATTTCTCTCAGTACTTGTATTAAATTTTTTATCTAAATTTGGTGAGATTCCTCTCAGTACTTGTATTGAATTTTTAATTTAAATTTGGTGAGATTTCTATCTAGTACTTCTATTGAATTTTTTATTCAAATTTGGTGAGATTTTTCTCCAGTACTTGGATTGAATTTTTAATTTAAATTTGGTGAGATTTCTATCTAGTACTTGTATTGAATTTTTAATTTAAATTTGGTGAGATTTTTCTCCAGTACTTGGATTGAATTTTTAATCTAAATTTGGTGAAATTTTTTGCTTTTTTTTTCTCGGTGAAAATGGAACTATTATGTAACAGGTGTGTCAACTGATACATGATATTTGATGATATTAACGTTCCTGGGTTCATGGCACCTGGTGGCCTGTTATATGATGGCGTTATTATCATTGTGGAGTTTGTGAAGCGTCCTGTGGCGTTATTTAAGGAGTTTGTGAAGCGTCCTGTGGCGTTATTAAGGAGTTTGTGAAGCGTCATGTGGCGTTATTAAAGGAGTTTGTGAAGCTTCCTGTGGCGTTATTTAAGGAGTTTGTGAAGCGTCATGTGGCATTATTGAGTTTGTGAAGCGTCATGTGGCGTTATTTAAGGAGTTTGTGAAGCGTCATGTGGCGTTATTTAAGGAGTTTGTGAAGCGTCATGTGGCATTATTGAGTTTGTGAAGCGTCCTGTAGCGTTATTGTGGAGTTAGGGACACGTCCTGGGATGTTATCGAGGAGTTAGAGACACGTCCTGGGATGTCATCGAGGAGTTAGGGACGCGTCCCGGGATGTCATCGAGGAGTTAGGGACACGTCCCGGGATGTCATCGAGGAGTTAGGGACACGTCCCGGGATGTCATCGAGGAGTTAGGGTCGCGTCCCGGGATGTCATCGAGGAGTTAGGGACACGTCCCGGGATGTCATCGAGGAGTTAGGGACACGTCCCGGGATGCCATCGAGGAGTTAGGGTCGCGTCCCGGGATGCCATCGAGGAGTTAGGGTCGCAACCCGGGACGTTATCGAGGAGTTAGGGACGTGTCCCGGGACGTCATCGAGGAGTTAGGGACACGTCCTGGGAAGTCAACGAGGAGTTAGGGACGTGGAAATGCTCACTTTTCGTCAACCTGGGTTCATGTGACATCCCGTCTCTCTGTAAAAGGATGGGAGATTCTAGGTCATCTGACTTATGCCACAGTTGCACCCACCCACACACACACACACACACACACACACTCTCTCTCACACACACACACACACACACACACACACACACACACACATACACACACACACAGACGAATACACTGGGTTGTTCCGAAGACTTCGAGGCCCCGGGAAACCTCGCATTGCTCTTATGGAAGCAACATTACCTTTAGTTGTGTAGGTAATACGAAGACACACACGTGTGTGTGTGTGTGTATTCGTGTGTGTGTGTGTGTGTGTGTGTGTGTGTGTGTGTCGTCATCTCAGTAATTCTGACCATTTAGTTAAATCACGCATGAATACATGATGATTAAATAGAAAAAGAAAAAAGTGTTTTCACTTGTTTTGACCTCACTCGTGGTGGTGGTGAGGTTGCTAGGTCGAGATCTGTGTCGCTGCCTTGGCCAGGTTAAGTTTGTTCAGGGGATTTCCTCCCTAAATTTTTTTTGGTTGGGGGGGGGATTTTTCCCGGGGTGGATTAATCCCCCTCACATATGTCACAAATGAAGCAGAAAGAGCCAGGCGCGAGTCATTCTCCTGAGGCGTGAGTCTGCATGAAAGAGGCAAAAGGACTTGACACGATCCAAGAATTTCTCTTTATGATTTCGACCGGTTCCTGTGTCAGAGAAATGTAGAGATCTGTGGATAATCTAATCCTACACATGACTTATGTTGATTCCATCATTTGGGTAATGGTGACTGAGGGATGAAGTAGGTATATGGATAATCTAATCCCACACATGACTTATGTTGATTCCATCATTTGGGTAATGGTGACTGAAGGATTAAGTAGGTATATGAGGAGGTAGAGGCAGGGAAAAATGAGGGTCCCACCCCCCAACCACCTCCACCACACACACACACACACACACACACACACACACACACACACACACACACACACACGGGAGATATACGACACCTGGTCTGGTGTGAGCGTCCCTGTGATTCTCATGTTGGTGGGATTTATGTCTCATAGATGAGTTAGGTGTTGGATATTTCCATTTTCAGCAAGTCTCTGTGTCATTCTCCATGATCAGCCCCTCACGACCTAAACTGCTTCCGCTTTGCGTGTTGGCTCATGCACGATTTAGATTCGATTCTAAAATGTACAGATTGAGAATGAAAACAACCAGGAATTACTGTCAACACGGATGTAAAGTGGGGGAATGTGTGTGTGTGTCTCATAACGCAAAGTGTACGTTAAACTCCGTTTTCTATTTCTTTTTTCTTCTCCCCTCATGATAACGACCAGAGTTTGTCAAAATCTTTGTATCATTCGTTATAATCACGGTCGTTAGAGTCAGGTATGTTAGAATTACGTTCCACTTTTCAGCACTTACGTACTCCAGTATGTAATATTCATTCGTATTACTTCCCTTATCTCTGTATCCGTAAGATCTGTCATGTTACATTATATATATATATATATATATATATATATATATATATATATATATATATATATATATATATATATATATATATGTATATACATATATATATATATGTATATACATATATATATATATATATATATATATATATATATATATATATATATATATATATATATATATATATATATATACATATATATATATATATATATATATATATGTATATATATATATATATATATATGTGTGTGTGTGTGTGTGTGTGTGTGTGTATTCAGTATTCATAATCACAACAGGACCAGTTAATGTGTAAGAGTCGTGGTGTAACCCAGGACCTTTCTGAAGGTTCCTGCAGCCCAAGACTGTGCAGGGAAATGTAGACTCCTTTGGAGCGAGGAGTCCTACGCGAGACTCTGTACTTCCCATGATATAGCCTGGCCAACGGTGACTACTGCTTCAAGCAGGCGGGCTCTGTCACGTTGACTGAGACTAGGGATGTGTTGAACAGCTGAAGAAGTGGACCACTGAGTAGGGAGGTCAGAAGAGGGAGAGGTTTACCTATAGGGCCAAGTATATAATGTTCAAGTAAACAGGCAGGTTGATAGGTTATAAAAGAGTGAGGGTAAACTCTGTTTCCTGACTCTGTCATGGCTTTTGACTTCCTAAAGATGTTCCCTTTTTTCACCGTGTGTGATTATTTCGCTACACTGGTCCGTTAAGTAAAGTTTTTTCTCTTTCTCTTTTGAACTTTTTTTTTGTGACCAGCAAGTAAGGATTACTGTTCATCCATCAAGGATTGTTTTTATCACATGCTATTTGTACTAGGAGATATATAGTGTTTTTATCAGATGCTATTTGTACTAGGAGATATATAGTGTTTTTATCACATGTTATTTGTACTAGGAGGTATATAGTGTTCTCGATCTTCTCATAAGTTGGCCATAAAACTCATAAGTGTCCCCTTGGAATAATTTCTTGGTCACAGGGGAAGTTGTCATTGCTTAACGTTCCAATTTACTCCATGTGTAGTATTAAGAGCAGAGTGAGGCTGTCTGTGGTGGCACCCATTGGAAAAGTGACCCATAGGAGGAGAAAGTAGAGTAGCAACGCCTTCAGGTATTGTGACAGACCGCCAGGTTGAGTGAGGATGGTCGACCCAGGAGGGGGACGAGGTAGAGTAGCAACGCCTTCAGGTATTGTCACAGACCGCCAGGTTGAGTGAGGATGGTCGACCCAGGAGGGGGACGAGGTAGAGTAGTAACACCCTCGGGGACTCGCAGACCAGGTCGACCCACGAGGGGGACGAGGTAAAGTAGTAACACCCTCTGGCACTGCCACCTGCCGCCACCAGGTTGAGTGAGGGTGGTCGACTCAGAGCGGGACAAGGTAGGGTAGTATCACCCTCAGACACCTTTACTGACGCCCAGGTTGAGTTTATCCACGTAATTAACGATGATCACACACACACACACACACACACAGACACACACACGCACACACGCGCGCGCGCGCGCGCGAAGCCTTTCTTCTTCTGTTTACCTCCAAATCCTTTTGTTTAAAGTGTTGGTATCTCACTGTCCTTTGGTACCGTTTGACCACATAGGAAGAGTTATGTGTGAGAGCCAGTATGTCCACACGAGCAGGTGTGTAGCAGCAGTGTAAGGTTGTAGGAGGTGAGGCAGAGTTATGTGTGTCCTACGTGGCGCACCGCCATTGCATGCTAAATGTGTAGCCTCCCAAACAGCCAGTGATAATTCCATTCCCACGTTACTGCCATGATAGACTGAACCCATTGTATAATCGCGTCATTTTTTACTCTCGCTCTCACGCGCGGAAGGTGATCGAACCGACACAACAGACACGATCTCTGTTTTGATCATAGAAACTTTAAAAGATCCGACAGCATTTGTAAGGGTTCGAGTCGTACAAGCAGCGATGCACTAAGGGCGACGCGTCATTTGCCTCCGTGTTGTTTATCCTCCCAGGCGGGCGGCGCACCGCGTTGATGATTGCGGTGTCAGAGTACCCGTGATGAAGGCGGAGACTCGCCACATGTACAAAAGAGGAACCAGAGACCCCGCCAAATAAGACGTCGACCACCTACACGCCAGCTCTCACTCAGGCCGTGGAAAGATTCATCAGGACTGGTGTCATATTCTAACGTCTTTGTACTGTCACTTTATCCGCCACTCCAGATACCACTGGGAAATAAAGGAATATATATATATATATATATATATATATATATATATATACACGGTGCATTACGTATTTTCAGATCCTTGATTGACTTTTCTGTCTTAGCGAGATGGTATATGGGGACAAACGAAGAACGGTCCTCATTGGTACATATCCGCACTACCTGTCATGTACTTTGTGAGGGAACCATCCAAAAGCAAGCCTTATCATAGATGTTCCTAAGGTTTATCATCATTGATTTAACATACACTTGGTTCAGCCCGATGACAGCATGTCGCCCCTCATATTCCACATCGATCCAATTCATTCTTTCCCCTACCACGCCTCTCAACTCACTGTCGAGATGAGAATTCATTAAAAGTGCATATATGATATTGAATAAATTGATAATCTTTCAAATGATAAACAGTATATGAAGATCAGTGCATTCAAAATCAAGTGGTACACTGTAACACACAACCATACCTGCCAAATCAAGAGCGTAGAAATCGCTCGAATCGATCACCCACCGTGTCGAGTAGAATTCCATACCAGGATGTAGAATTTAAACACCTTTGTTCTCATTCAGGATACTATAAGGTAGAGGCACGGTGTCCCTGTGTAACCCACGGACTAATAAGAGATGAGAAACTCTTAGGATAGGTGAAACGTGATGCCCAGATAACATTCCCTTGGACACATATTAGTGGACACAGATGGACATTAGCTCTACTGTGGTAGGATTGAATAAGGATTCTGATGCTCTGTTCCATTGCTAAAAGGTAATTGTATCTTAATTTCCCGATTCTTTTATATATACGCGAAGGAATCCAGACAAACTAGTTCCCCTGACCCCGACGCCCAGCATAGACAGGAAACAGTGGAAGAAATATAACTCAACCAGACAGTCTGGTGCCTGGCCTGGCCTCAAACAGAGGAAAGGGAGGGAAAAATTAATTGAATTCATCCTCAAATTTGTGCCTTTCAATCTTCAGCCTTTTGGACGAGTGGGAAGAAAAAAAGAGAAAATGTGTTTTGTTACATTATAACATCTTGTTGCCAACGTAGGTTCGACACTGTGGCTGTCGTGAAGCAGTGATGCCATTGTATTATAGCTAGTAATACCCCTTGTTTACCCTGGTCGTCATGTCTATTATGTGAGTGTAGGATGGACACTAGAGGTCGTTTGTATCCTCGTCTGAGGCTGGCGAACACGTTGTCTAGAACTGGTTCCTAATGCTCGGCCAGCAGCAAACCTGTCAATAACTTTTATCTGTTGAGACGATCGACAGAATCTTATACACGAGCTCACAGGGATGTCTTGCTTTTAATGACCCTCTCCAAGACGCCTTTTTTTTTTCTTAAATGCCTCGTCTGACCACTGGTGATGTAGGCAGGCGTCGCTTTTCTCTAAAGCGTTCTATACATTGTTAAAAGCATGAAGATATAAGGCAATTTCTGCCACCTCGTTTTGTCATTTAGAGGTCTCAGGCGGGGCATTGTCTTGTGGTGAGCGTAACGCATGCAGAGAGGCGGGGTGATTATGGCTGTGTTATTTCAGACTGTCATTTGTTTCAGGTCTATTTTACATACGAGATATTTCCATCTGAAGCAGATGACCCAGGCAGAGGAGGTTACCCATGGGTCAACCATTGTGGAAACTAATGATGGTAAAAAAAAGTATGAAGGAAGAATGTGAAAGGAAGAATATGCATTCATTCCTATATTCATTCGTGTAGTTATTGGTGAGGTATATGTAACACCCTACAGGTGGCTATAAGTTTATGATCCTAGAACCTTCATATTTTCGTACAGGTACTGTCGAGTTTGTGTTTGTCCATCGTAATTAGCTCTAGTTGCTGAAGGAGTCTTTAAGGAAAGAATC
This sequence comes from Panulirus ornatus, assembly GCF_036320965.1. Taxonomy (NCBI): domain Eukaryota; kingdom Metazoa; phylum Arthropoda; class Malacostraca; order Decapoda; family Palinuridae; genus Panulirus; species Panulirus ornatus. The sequence continues at coordinate 18,495,588 of NC_092255.1, read as the reverse complement.
AAGTTGAGTTGAGGGTGACTCTCTACTACCCTGAGTAACACGACGGGTTTGTTGTGGCACACCCATATCACCAGCATAGCTATACCAACACCAGCTCATAACCACACGCGACAACCAGACCACCACCATCATAACCACACCGACACCACCACAACCACGCTGTCACCATCTCAACCACCCACTCATCATCACCACACCATCACCTAGCAACCGACGTACTCATCCCTCACTCGGGATAATGTCACCATACACACAGCTTCCCTTCTTGGTCATCGTGCCTTCACCATAACGCCTTCTTCAGCAGCCGGTCACCAGACTTCCCCTACAGCAGCTTACAGACATTCTTGGCGTCTTCTTGTATCAGTACTCGGGGCTTCAGTCCTGATTTGTATGTCACCAACTGCCTTGTGTTCTGTGTCTGTCTCTTCTAGTTTGTATTTACATTTCTATCGTTCGGCTTCATCAGTCTGGTTTCATTTCTCCTTTTTGACTCTCTCCTCTCGAACTTCTCCTAATCTCCAGTTCTTGTAGGTTATTTTTACCTTCTTTTTACTTACTATGTTTCCTCTTTTCCTTGTATGTGTAATTCCTATACTTTTCGTTCATTCCCTCAATTTCCTGTCTTCTTCATCTCTGTTCCCTCGCGTCTCCTCCTCCTCCTCCTCCTCCTCCTCCTCCTCCTCCTCCTCAGTCATCGTGTGATGCATCCCTCTTTCTCCTTTTTTTCCCCCCTCCTCCTCTGCCAGCGTTACCGTTGGTGTTGGCCGGCCTCTGCTGGTGCAGGTGTGGTGGTACTACTACTGCCGGTGCAGGATCTCTGGGGTGGGCGTCGTGAGTAATGGTGCGGGGTGGGGGACCCCGGGACCCGGCATCAGAGGGGCCGCTCGACGCCCCGCTGAGGACAACAAAACACACACCTCGTCTGCCGCGGCCAAATATGCCCACCCGCCCAGAGCATCACGGGCGCAACCACCCGCCGGAATGTCGACTCCGTCCCTCCCCCGCCCTGACTCTCTCGCCACCTCTGTACACCTGTAATCTCCGTCACTGGCCTCCTCCCGAGGACCCTCACGCCGAAGGTGCCATACAAACCCTTCTAGGAGTGGCCAGAGGGGCCCTAAGGGCTTTGGTTTTAGCTACAGTAAAGACTCAACCCTTCGGCAGTCGGATGGCGCCTTCTGCCTCTCGGGTGGCGAGGGGCAGTAAAAGCGCGGCCTGATTTTCGCCAGTGACATAACGTATCATCGTGATGGTATCAGGGAGTCGATATAGCACTAAGGCAAAGTATCCCGCACCACAATACGATCGCCTGAGGCAGGCAGGCACCCACCCGCCCGCCCACCTCCTTCCCTCCCTCCCTCCCTCAGTCCCTCCCTCCCCTAAAGCTGATACCGGGAAGGTGGTAGTGGCTCTGGCAGCCACCAGATTGTGGCCTCAGCATTCCCTGATAGCGGGAGGGTACGAAGTTCTTTTTTTTTTTCCTCGCCGCGCCGCTCCCTTATCACCCTTCTGACTCATTAAAGGCACCTTTGGTAATGGCGGATTATTCTCCCCTGGGTAGTGGATGGGATCGAGCAATAACACTTGTAATGCAAAGTGTGTGTGTGTGTGTGTGTGTGTGTGTGTCCCTCTGCAGCACCCACAACATTGAGAGAAAGCTTTGCTCGTTGCCTTTGTTGTCACGGACTAATGTAATTCATTACCCGTATAGATTGAATATCTCCAAATGGCAAGAGATTTAATTAATTACGTTGATAGACTATTACCATTTCTTTTTTTTTCTTTCGTGTATATTAAAACGTCAAATTGCTAAGTAGTGGACCGGAGAGAGAGAGAGAGAGAGAGAGAGAGAGAGAGAAAGAGAGAGAGAGAGAGCTAACATGAGTATGAACTTGCACGGCACGAACGAGACTGTGAATGAGTGCTGGTTCGTTTGTTTCAGCATTACGAGCTGTCATGTAGAGGCAAGCCTTAATTTACAGAGTAATAACCCGGCGGTCATTCTGTCGGAGCACTGAGAGGAGGAGCAGCTCCTCGAACCATTAACCGGATTGTCGAGGAGGAGGAGGAGGAGGTGGCGGCCACAGGAACTGTGAACAGTGAGAGATGAGCCATCTGGTGCAGCGGGTTATATATGAAATAAGGTCTTAAATGAAGACACACAAAGACATAGCAATTAAAGGGCGAAGAAAATATAAGGATAGTTTGAAGATTTTTCTCTATGGAAAGGAACTCACAAAATGGGATCACCGGCTGGATATCTCTTGTAAAGTTTATTAGCTGTTACGCAAGTGTTTGGAGATGGTTAAAGTAGACAACAGGATCCAAATGATAAATGAGGTGGGGAGACAGCGAGTCACTTAAGGAAACACGTGAATGACAGCGTAACCGTATTGCTCCGAGGTACTCCTTGTGGATGAGAGGAAACAGAATGAAGAGAGGAATTCATGTAACATAAATGATGATACTTGAATTGATATGTCAATTTGGAGCATCAGTGTAACTACCCAGCTGTTGATCAAACGAAAGATACGACCTTTGGACTGTGATGGGATGACCTTTAACATGATCCTTAAAGAATGGGTCTTCCATATTCCTAAGGGTCGTACCATTGTGCTTAAGATGAAAAGGATCATGGAGACGAACCAGTGCCAGACTCTTGCCACGAAAAGCTACGTGGACCTTTTGAACACCGACTAGAGAGAGGTTGTCTACTGGGAGAACTGGTAACAGACGTATGAAGACAAATATACGTAAGTTGTGGAGGGGGTCCACAACTCAGTTCTCGAGGTAGATGGCAACGTTTTGCAGTTTGCCTTCGACTTGCTGCCACCAAAAAAAAAAGCTGCTGTTGATGAAAAAAAGGAAATAGATGGGTAACCAGTTTGACGTTTGGATTGGATGAGATGCTTTTTTCTTTTTTAACACAAAGAATAACAAGTTTGTTTTGATTTCAACTCCTATATCAACTCCCAGGCATGGCATTACCATCGCCTATCAGTGAGGCCAGTCTAGCCACGATCTTTTCCACGGTCTTCGAACCCTCGTTCACAGTTAATAGTCACCAGAGTCAGCCATACTGGCACTAAAAACATGAATCATGTGATAATCAGCCACTTGCAAGAAAAAAAGAATTCACAGAGACAGACGAACTGTATTCTCGGAACTTAACCCTTAAGAAACCCCCTTTCACTGAACCCATCAGGGTCAGGGTATAGTGGCCGGACCGTGATAACCAAGGGGGTCATGCCGTCGGGTTTAAGGATCGTATCTCTCTTGCTCAAGGGGTCGGTAATACACGAGAGTGTGAGTCCGTGTTAAATAAAAACAGTTCCACTGGTCGTGTTCGGACAGTCTGTATCATCCTGCGGTTACGCTTGTGAAAAAAAAATTATCTTTTTTTTTTTCTGCTACCGGGAATGAGATCTACGAGATGGCGACGGTCTCGCTCACTTTACATGTTCCTCGAAGCTCATTTTTTTTTTTTTCTTCCCCCAGTTGAAAGTTTCAACACTTTACATGCCCCTCGAAGCTCTTTTTTTTTTTTTCCCCAGTCGAAAGTTTCAACACTATATGCGAGGCAGAATGTAGTACCAGCTGGAGAAAACAATGTGTTTCCGGCAGACGCTTGTGTCTGTATCACTATTGACTGTGTGTGTGTGTGTGTGTGTGAGTCGTACATTGGTTAGATGGTTATTTGGGGTTTCAGACCTTTCACCTGCTAAGGTCATTGAAGCCGCCATCGTTAAGCAACATCCACCAACCGAAAGAAAAAATATCTTTTAAACACCTTCTTCAGGTGTTAAGGATAGTTCCAAGACCACATACACTCTCATGTACGTACGTGGCCTATAGGGAGTCGTCACTAGCCTAGCATGGACGGCCTTGATATCGTCCCAGGTAGTCGATAGGCCTGAAGCCCAAGCAAAACGTGAGCCAAGAGAGACAACCGCAAGCAGAGCGTCACATTTCCCACCTCCTCGGCTGCTGATGCAACCCGTCCTCTTTTGGCCGGTGATGAAATCATCTCCCGGGGACAAGGCGAAGGCGGTGAGGATGAACCTCGTTTGATGAGTTTTGCGGAGTAGGGCGGCGGATGATGTATTATCACGGCACTCCGAGAAACCTTCATTTTTCTGGAGGTGAAGGCGACTCAGCCCCGAGTGTCGGAACGCCACAATACCTCACCTCGTCCTCTCCCTCACCTGGAGGGAGAGGACGGTGTCTTTAAATACACGGTGTCTTTAAATGAATAAATGCAGAGATGAAAACGATGGCTAAAAGTATACGTATAATGTATCTTCTTTCATCACCATCTTTATATTGTCATTAACCATGAATATACTTTCGTAGGGCAGGTATATGTATCATAGACTCTGCTTGCTTTACAAACTCCGGACTCGTGAAGATGAGCAAGTGATGATAATGGAAAATACATTCACTAACACACGTAACATTTAATCTCTTTTTTCCCCTACTGTTATTCATTTACATATAAAGAAACGCGATCACTTTTCCCTCGCTTGGCTGAAGACTGTCGAACCATTCAGCATTTAGGCTAATAGATGATACGAGAGAACAATTACCTAAAAGGACCCCCTTACCTCCAGCCAAGGAGAACCGAGGGATTGTTTCGTACGGGTAAACAAACCACGGTGCAAAGCCCTCCAATAAACATTTTGGGCCTCACAGTTATTATCCCGCTTAGGAGGATGGGACTGGAGGGTACCCAGGGGACAACCCGTGGGTACCCCAGTCCTCGTGAGGCAACGCTGCCAATTACCTGATTCACCTCTAATTGAACACTCCCGGGCAACGCAGTGCTGAGCCACAGAGGAACGCATGGGTGTCCCTCACATACCCAGCCCGAAGGTGCTCGCCTCTCGTCCTGGTGTGGGTCGCTTAGTCCACTAGTGCTGCGGGTGGGTCCAGTCATACCTCACTCGGATCTCTCACTTTAGCAACTTTGGCTCACTCGGTGCTCCCAATAGCGGATAATTAGAGAGTGATTAGCGAGTTAATGACTCCGTAATTAGCAGAGGAGTGCCGGGGTCGAGTTTGCACGCTCCGCCGTTGAATAATGGCCCGCGGACCCTCGACCTCATTACGTCCGAACTGCTTGTTAATGCTCAGTGCCTGTTAAGGCTTGCAAGGTCGTTTGTGTTAATTTATAGTTCGAGATTTTTGTAGGGACGTAATTGTTCGTATCGTGTGTTTATCTGCGTGGAACTGCTCATCCAGCAGGCGGGGTGACAGTGAGCCATTTGTTACATCACTGTCAGGAATGATTGCGTCGGTGTTACTCCCTGGTCAGCCTCACACACACAGAGGAGTCGGACACCAGATGCATAAGGTCCTTACATATCTTTAAGGTGGGTTGAGCCTCCATCTCCAGATTGTATCTACCTGGCATTTCAATCTATCTTGTTCCGTACACCCGTCTCTCTCTCTCTCTCTCTCTCTCTCTCTCTCTCTCTCTCTCTCTCTCTCTCTCTCTCTCTCTCTCTCTCTCTCTCTCTCTCTCTCTCTCTCTCTCTCTCTCTCTCATCTGCATACGTTAGCGTTGCTTGCTTGTTAGTTTTACTTCCGTGTTAGTCTCACCTGCTTGTTAGTCTCCTCCCGCTTGTTAATCTCTCACATGCCAGTTAGTCTCCTTGTTAACGCCACCTCTTTAGAGTTAACTTCTCTATTTACTCATCCGTCGCGTGGGTTCGTGTTCTCCACCGTGTCTGCCTCACCTATTTTAAGTTTACCTGATCAATACAGTGGCCTGTGGTACGTGTGCAGTTACAGCTGTATCAGGCGGAGTGTTGGACATCCGATCACATGTAATGCTTTCATTAATACCCTCCATGTCATCTACTGCCTCACTGGACAGTCACCTCATCTACTGCCTCACTGGACAGTCACCTCATCTACTGCCTCACTGGACAGGCTCCTCATCTACTGCCTCACTGGACAGTCACCTCATCTACTGCCTCACTGGACAGTCTCCTCATGTACTGCCTCACTGGACAGTCTCCTCATCTACTGCCTCACTGGACAGTCTCCTCATCTACTGCCTCACTGGACAATCACCTCATCTACTGCCTCACTGGACAGTCACCTCATCTACTGCCTCACTGGACAGTCACCTCATCATCGTATCATAATACCTCTTGACATGACGTGCTAAAAATGACAGCTCGTGACCCTTTCTTAATTCGTTGGTACCTTATTTGTGAAGGACGTCTCATCAGGACCCAGCCATCTGCTTTGAGAACAGGTGGTGGTTAACACCATGTTTGTCGCTGGTTCTTACACCCAGCTGCTGCTCCTCACTACCATATTAGTGCCAATCGTGCGTTAACACTATATTATTTTTTTCTCTCTCTCTCTACACAGGATCCGCTGAAGATCGTCCGGTTATGAGAAGTTGCTCAAAATAGTATCTTTCCTTTCTCATATATTGGTTTGCATATGTCGTGTGTTGCTCTGGGTTTACCGATCATCATATTCTTTCTCTACGTCTGACGTGAATATTGCCCGGGTGTTTGTTGTTAGGGTTTAACGGCTAGAAGCGTCCCAACGGGACGTGTGGGGCTTGAGGTACGTCACTGAGGGGGAGCGAGGGGGAGTTAGTGACGTGACTACGTCGTCAGGAGAGGTACGTCACTGAGGGGGAGCGAGGGGGAGTTAGTGACGTGACTACGTCGTCAGGAGAGGTACGTCACTGAGGGGGAGCGAGGGGGAGTTAGTGACGTGACTACGTCGTCAGGAGAGGTACGTCACTGAGGGGGAGCGAGGGGGAGTTAGTGACGTGACTACGTCGTCAGGAGAGGTACGTCACTGAGGGGGAGGAGGGGAGGAGGGGGTTAGTGATTACGTCGTCAGGAGAGGTACGTCACTGAGGGGGAGGATGGGGGTTAGTGACTACGTCGTCAGGAGAGGTACGTCACTGAGGGGGAGGGGGAGGTTAGTGACTACGTCGTCAGGAGAGGTACGTCACTGAGGGGGAGGATGGAGGTTAGTGACTCCGTCGTCAGGAGAGGTACGTCACTAAGGAGGAGGGAGGGGAGGTTAGTGACTCCGTCGTCAGGAGAGGTACGTCACTGAGGGGGAGGATGGAGGTTAGTGACTACGTCTTCAGGAGAGGTACGTCACTAAGAAGGAGGGGAGGATGGGGGTTAGTGACTACGTCGTCAGGAAGAGGGTTGCTGAGGAGGAGCACACACACACACACACACTGTGACGTATTTATACACGACGTTGCTAGAGACAGCCATAGCATTCCCTCCATTGCTCCAGGTGACTTTGTATGTACGATGGTTATTGATAAGGTTTTATTTTGGTTTTCCTTTTTGTCATCTGAAGGTTCGCTGTGCCTCTGAGGGATGACGGGCTGTGTGAATCATGCAAACGGAAAGAAAAGTGAAAGAAAAAAAAAATCTGATGTTAGTTGGAAAAGAAGGATGATGTCGCTACAAACCATTAAATCTTGGCAATGTTTTTTTTTTTTTCTAATTCATTTCAAACAAGATGTCTACAGAATGTCATTATCGAAGGGAAAATCAAAGATAGAAAGAAAATGTTTTTTCAGTCAGTTACAGTGCAAATATGCAAGGTGTGGAACATCATATCAGTAAACTGATATGTAAAGATAAACGAGTCATGATATTCTTCGGCACTGGAATAGAATAACAGTTCAGTAGAATGATACACAGGCGATCGGATCCTCGACCAACGTAAACCCCAGCATGGCAATCTGGATAGGAATTAGAAGCCTCAAGTCGTTCAGTGAGAACGCGCAGGCCACCAGCAGGAGGGAGGGAGCTTGCGGTCGCCCCAGTAGCACACAAGAGCCTGGGCAAGGCGGGTCTCGTCGTGTGGTCGTCACTGAGTGGTGGCGGCGTCGCTCGGGCATAGTACTATCCCGCGCCCAATCTTAATGTGTTCACACCTCCGCCACGCCCGACACGCCCCCCTCATCACTCCCTCTCTGCTCTGATTGTCTCCGCCATTAGCCTATCAGGAGAGAGAATGTGAGGGGCATTTGAGCCAAAGGATGCTGGGAGAAGGAGGGGGAAAGGAAAGGCGCTGAGGGCGTAGATAAGGAGAGTGGCTCAAGAAAGAAGGGTGAGGTACAGAGAGAGAGGATGGTATGATGAGGGAGTGTTGGGGAAGAGCAAGGAGGAGGAGGAGGAGGAGGGCAGCGAGAGATGTAGGGTAAGATGGCGGTGAGGCAGGAGGAGGAGGAGGTGGCTCGTGCTATTGACCAGGCGGAGGTGACGAGAGAAGGCCTGGTATCAAACACAAGAGACGAAAGACTCTGGTTATATATCTACTGAAGGTGATCTGTGCGCTCGAGTAGCCCTAAATATGATTACCTCAGGGAGATACGGAAGAGACCAACATTAGAAAGACCGAGGATTAATGCTTTAACACTGGAAGCGATGAGTTAGACCCGCTGAGGGAAACCTGCATTGTGGTTACGAGTCGTTGGTATATTGATCACAAGATGGAACCATCGATGCACGAGTCAGGTTTCTTGCGTGATGTGCACTTCCATACAGGTGTTCCTGCCTGCTTTTACTCAAGACAGAAGGCTAGATTTCACCTCACATAGGTTCACCATTCACCGGTATATAGGGACGATGGGGGAGGGATGAGATTAACTTGAATCAAATGATCATCTTGTAAAGAGCAGATTACATTATGATGATTAACCGTAATTTAATTCAAGGTGATTAAATCACAAAAGCACCCGATCATTCAAGTCATAAACATTCCTAAAGATGGTAATGTGTGTATTGTTTGTGACTATAGATACCCGGTGCTGTTATGGTGAAATATATTTTATGGTTTTTTTGTCATTTTGCAAATGTTTTTTTTTCACAATGTGAGTGTCAAAGACAGTTATGTATGTTAATTTTGTTACGATTATATTCAAACTGTTTTTGCATTTATATTACATTTTTGTGATTACCTTTTATGTAGTTAATATCCCGCTTTTCTTTCAGACTCTTATATTTGTAATGTGTTAGTCTTTTGTTTCATATTTACCTGATTTCCTCCGAACTTTGGAAAATGGTAGGGTCGGTCTCAAGCCAGAATTAAGATGACAGCCAGCTGAGTTGCTGAAACCGAGGGGACAAGGAAGGGATCCGATGGTGGCTGGAGGGAGAGAGAGAGAGAGAGAGAGAGAGAGAGAGAGAGAGAGAGAGAGAGAGAGAGAGAGAGAGAGAGAGAGACTGGAGACTGAATAATAATGGCTGTGAGAGGAACAGTGTTAAGGGACTGGATTAATAATGGGGTCTGGATGATGATGACAATGGTGAGAGTGAAGGGGGAAGGCTGGATGATGTTAGTGGCCGGGAGAAAAAAAGGATTAAGGGGTTGGATCATGACCATTCTGGTGGAGATAAGACGAAGGGGTAGGGAAGAAGACTGGAAAAGGATAGTGGGCAGAGAGAGTTTACTAGTGAAGATAGAGAGATAGATGATGATAGTGGCGAGGAAATCAGCATTAGGTGGGTTGGGGGAAGAGGATTGGAAAAGGGTATTGGGTAGGGAGAGTGAGGATGGAGAGATGAATCATGATAGTGGAGAGGAGACGCCAGGATTAGGGGTTATATAATGATAACTGTGATGCTGGGAGAATGAAGGGAGGAGGGTATAAATGATGACGTTGAAAGGGAGATAGCGAAGACGGAGCTTGATAACGATGGAAGGGGCGGGAAGGGGAGAGAAAGAATTATACGAGGGAGTTGGGTGAAGGTGAAAAAGGGAGTAGGGAGCTAAGGGAATGGGGCTGGATAATGATAGCCCTTAAGTGAGTGAGGGACGGATAGATCATGGAGAGATTGATAGGGAGAGGTTGAGGGTAGTAGCTGGATGATGATGAAGGGAGAATGAATGATGAAGAAAAAAAAGAGGCTGGATGATAATAGTGGTGAGGAGATGATGGTGCGGGAAGTACCTGGCACGAGAGAGGGAATCAGGGAGGAAACTAGGTAAATGCAGTGTTAAGGGGAATGAATTGACCAGAGTGGACTTCGATGATGATGAGGATGATGAACGTGTGGGCAAGGACTTGAAGAAACAGAGAAGAGGAGGAGGAGGAGGGACTGGAAGATGATGATGGTGGTGAAGGGAAGGGGCTGAGCAAAGGCGCCTGGAAGGGGAGTGTGTAGAGAGAAGGGGCTGGATGGTGAGTAAATGTGGTGGGAATGGTTGGATCACAATGAGAATCTTACGTCTCATGACTTCAGTTTTGATCATACCCAAAGACCTAATTCCCATCAAAGCTTTTGAGTCATCAGACTTGTACTAATATATTTTTCTGAATAAGTCAGAATTCTTGTTCACGTTATACAGTGTAAAGCTGATGGGATCGTTTTATGAATAAGTTTCTTGATAATTTGCTTTGATGCATTGAAATCTCCTATAGCTATGTGTATAGTCCTGAGGGAAACCGATATTATGTTTCAGCATAATGACCACCAAGTGGTTAGACGTGGCACCATGGCTTTGCCTTCGTCGTTATTGTGGGGGGAGCTGACTGCCCTCATAGGCTCTTCAAGCATAGGAGTTCACCCAGGCTGAAACTCCACAGCTTGAACCTAGTGTACGAGGAAGAAGAAAGTATGACACGTAAGTACCATCTAAAAGTAACAAAAGTTATTTCAGATTTAGTCTTCACGTTGCGAGCCATTCTTCGAAAGTATGTGATGTGTGATGACATTTCTCTTTTCTTTCTCAGCTAGGTATTAAAACTATGCAATGTGTCGCACGCTTTTCCCTCCCACAGTCTTGCTTAGATATGATGAAGAGAAAGTAGATACGTGGACTGTGTTGGAAGGGATGGACAGTGGCTGGAGATTTCTAAATGGATCCATAGACGTTGCCCAGCCTTATTGGAGGTCATACTGTTAATGGAATGTGTCTCTAAAGATACAATTCATGATATGGTTGTTTGATATGATTAAACTCAGCAGGAGATGATTACGTACGTTATGTAAACGTGATGCTGAGGTGTTCGTAAAATCAAGGGGTAATAACGGACAGTTTACGAAAGGAATGAAATACATTGTATATATTTCGCATATCATTGGATGAAGACGAGACAGATGCGACATTGGAGGTGAAGACGAACCGCTGGGTTTGAAGAAGGAGCTGTGAGAAAGTAGATGGTAACAAAGGTTTTTTTTTTTTATGAAGAACAGTTAGCTTGGTATATCAAACTTTGCTTATCGTATCTTATGGTAGCCATCTGCAAGAGAGCAGCAGAAGAATAGGAAGGGAAATATAACCCAAAATGTATATATGGTGTTATGAAGTAAATGTTGTACATGACAATGGATGTATGCAAGTACGTTTGCTCCTGACGCTACCTCGCTAAGGTTGTGATCGCGAGGAATACAGTTGTGTTTTACGTATATAGTTGAGAAGTTTGAAATCTGCGATGCTTAATCGTGAAATCAGATACGAAAGACGTAATTGCTGATGATGATAGACGAGATCTGAAGCTAAGGAATGGGAAGCCACGGGTATAAGGAGTGATGTAAAGTACTGTGGGCAGACAGCCCACGTAGCCGAAGCTGGTGAGTGAAGAATGTTGGCATCGGCCACACTACACAGTGAGTGGAATGACACGTGAACTTTGTTTCTTGACGAGATCTGGCTTTGAGTACAGGAAGCACAAGAAAGATCTTCACACCCGTGACCGATAGGTCTCACAATGATCACCTGTTATTTTAAGACGTTGGTATACTCTCAGATTTTTTCGTCCTTACGTCACATTATATCACTTTGGAAGTGTAAAGATCGATTTTGTGCTGTGTGTCCATACCTTCATAACCCGGAGTAAAACGAACCTTCACACTTATGCAAACGAGATGTGGTTGGCTCCGTGTGTTGTTCCCAGTCCCGAGCGTAGTAGAAAGGGATGTTCAGAACACCATCATTTAGCTTCCAACACTCCGTAAGCTCAGACGACTTCAGATACTCAGTAAGCTAAATCTGAGTACTTCAAGAAGGACGCGACATTCCAAGCGGTGAGGGTGGAGTGTGGTGGATAGATGATGCGGGCCGGTGTGTGTCTGTGTGCTGACCGAGCGGAATGCAGATTGAATTATCACGGAGACTCTTGTGAGTGGCGGAGGGAGCGTTCAAACTCAGTTCTCCGTTGTCTCAGAATACCACAGCGGATGGTGTAACAGTAACTATACCTGGTACGGTCAGAACCACGTGAATGGCCTGCGATCTATACATCAAGGGATTAATACAGATAAGACACGCAGACAGTTCGTGAGTGGAGGACACAAACACACACTCCCCTGGAAAATAGATTTACGCTAATACGAGAGGCTAGTTCTATTCTTACTACAAACAGGGGAACGTTTAACTCACTGAGGCTGGCGCTAACGCTACCACAAAAAGGCTAAGGAGCTGCCCTTGCGCTACCAGGAGAGGCTGGCGCTAACGCTACCACAAAAAGGCTAAGGAGCTGCCCTTGCTCTACCAGGAGAGGCTGGCGCTAACGCTACCACAAAAAGGCTAAGGAGCTGCCCTTGCGCTACCAGGAGAGGCTGCCGCTAACGCTACCACAGAAGGCTAAGGAGCTGCCCTTGCTCTACCAGGAGAGGCTGGCGCTAACGCTACCACAAAAGGCGAAGGAGCTGCCCTAGCTCTACCAGGAGAGGCTGGCGCTAACGCTACCACAAAAAGGCTAAGGAGCTGCCCTTGCTCTACCAAGAGCAGCGAGCGCTAACGCTACCACAAAAAGGCTAAGGAGCTGCCCTTGCTCTACCAAGAGCAGCTAGCGCTAACGCTACCACAAAAAGGCTAAGGAGCTGCCCTTGCTCTACCAGGAGAGGCTGGCGCTAACGCTACCACAAAAGGCTAAGGAGCTGCCCTTGCTCTACCAGGAGAGGCTGGCTATAACACTACCATAAGAGGCTGGCGCTGCCAATTCCGTTTAGTCCAGGCAAATTACACGTTGACCCATAACTAATTTCAGCAAAAAATATTTTTTTTATGTGTGTTTCTAAGAATAGTTAAACGGTATATCAGAAGTCTGAAAAAAAATATAGGTGTTGGAACATGTCGAATAAGGGTCTTAATTGATTATAATTTTCAATGAATTTCACAAAGTGTCTGTGTAATATGCATCTTTCTTTTTTTTTTTTTTTTTTTTTTACAAAACCCACAGGATTTCTATGTTTGTATTAAGGTTTTAAGAACAACAGTTCACGAAAACACTTTTTTTTTTCCTCGTACAGTATTCAACTTCATTCTTGACATGATAAAACTGTCGAATTATTTCTGTCATTATTATTACTCTCTTTTTCGTGTGATGTACAGTCATGTGAATCTTTCCACCGCCTGGTGGCAGTAGGTGTCCCACATTCCGTTTTGCAATAAGGAATTTTAAGTCTTTATGAGGCGTATTTCACAGCTTTATCGCTCGTCTTTTAGAAATTTACGCAGAAAGCTGGTTGCATAAGGATACGCTTCAAAATTCTATCTATATATATCTTTTTTTTTCGATGTCGTCTCTGTATGTGGGATCTGCAGTGTTGTGCTTTATCACATGTTACCATTCCAACCTTTTCCTTTGCTCCGTCGGATGTATGATCACGGGCTGGTGGTGTAGACTTGTCGCAACGAACGAACACCTACCTCCGCATTCCTCCCCTGCAACGGAGCAACATTCCAGTTGTTGCATCGTCCTGCGGTGCATTGGCTGATGGCAGCTGCGGATGGTGGCGAAGAAGGAAGAAGAAGATGAAAAAAAAAGATTAAAGATTCTATCATAGTGACGTGGGTTCACTGTTCCAATGCTTTCCCCTCCTGTGCTGTTCACGATGGTGTGTCTATCTAAACCCTGTTCTTCCGCCACCATACGTAGTTGCCACCATGGCCACTGCCGTTGCCAGTCAGCTAGACACCCCCTCCTCCTTCGTCGATTGTGCCTTGGTTGTTTTCGTGTCTTTGTGTGAACTTTGAGATGAGTATGAAGCTCATGCTTGATAGACTTTTGATGATGACTAACGTATTCCAAAGACAAATATCTGTTTGTAGTGCTTAACGCTGCATATATATATATATATATATATATATATATATATATATATATATATATATATATATATATATATATATATATATATATATTATCCCTGGGGATAGGGGAGAGAGAATACTTCTCACGTATTCCGTGCGTGTCGTAGAAGACGACTAAAAGGGAAGGGAGCGGGGGGCTGGAAATCCTCCCCTCTCGTTTTTAATTTTCCAAAAGAAGAAACAGAGAAAGGGGCCAAGTGAGGATATTCCCTCAAAGGCTCAGTCCTCTGTTCGTAACGCTACCTCGCTAACGCGGGAAATGGCGAATAGTATGAAAGAAAAAGAAAGAATATATATATATATCAAATTTTTTAAAAGGACACCCTTAAGAACGTTTTAAACCATATTCTTTTTTTTGCAGTTTAATTACACTCCACATTGCCGTAATAAGGACCCGTGTTAACCGTGCGCCACTAATTACAATTTTCCAAACTACCGATATGTTATTAGAGAGCTTTTTCCAGTGGACTGCAACTTTATTTATTTCCCCCTCGCCATTCGTCACGGATCTTGGCCTTAGACTCCTCAGATTGAGTGGAGAGAAAGACTCCCCGACGGTTGCTGGAATGGACCAGGTGTTGGCTCCGGACGCCCTTCCGTCCGTGCATCAAACACTCGAGAATGACCCGTGGCGGTAGTATGTATGCTGCTGTAGTGGACTCCCTTGTGATATGGAGGTGTTTTCTCGTCGTAGGAAAATGCCGAGAAGGTAGGTGGAAGGAGACTGCGACGCGTCGTTAATCGTCCAATGAAAAACTCATGAGTTCCGAAACGACGCTGAGTCGATGTCAACATTCTTCAGTCCATGAGCCACAGTGGAGGAAATCAAGGGAGGGAAGATATATATAATTATATAATTGGTTGATGATCATGACAGGCACCCAGTGGCTCATGAGACACGTCATCTCGTGATTATGATTTCTCCCCTCGAGTTTTGGAGACGTTCTTGGTCGTCGATACCCGCCTGCCTGTGCCAAGTGTGTGGGAGGACTCCTCCGTCTTGTGGTCACTGCGGAGTTGTGAGTTCTCAATACAGAAGACGGCTCAGAAATATCTTTACCTTTACCTCACCTTTACCTTACCTTTACCTTACCTTTACCTTACCTTTACCTTACCTTTACCTTACCGTTCCTGTATCAGGAGTCCCTTCTCTCCTTATTATTATCATCCTTATTATTATTATCGCTATTATCATTATTATCATTATTATTATTATTATTATCGCTATTATCATTATCATTATTATTATTAACAATAGAAGAGAAGGTTTAGGATAAACACAACGGGAAATTAAGCAAAGGAAATAAAGAAAAAATGTACAAGGAAATGTTGTCTTATAACCAGAGACAATGAACGAATGGAACCAGTTCAGACGACGGTGGGGGTGCAGTTGAGTGCTGAAAACACCCCAAGAAATATAACGATGATAGAAAACGGGTTAAATTTTCAGGGCCTGACGGACGTTAGACTCTGTATCCGTGAGCATGAATATGTAATCACACACACACACACACACACACACACACACACACACACA
The DNA here is from genome assembly GCF_036320965.1 of Panulirus ornatus. Lineage (NCBI taxonomy): Eukaryota > Metazoa > Arthropoda > Malacostraca > Decapoda > Palinuridae > Panulirus > Panulirus ornatus. The sequence goes on along the minus strand of NC_092255.1, from coordinate 18,479,945 downwards.
CACACACATATACACAGTTATCACTTAGGGTATTGGGATGTGGTCTGACGAGGACTTGTTTAAGTTGATTATAGAAAAAAGAAAATTCCCCCCCGTAACCATCTTACAGCAAGAAAATGGGAAGAGGTCGTCTTTCACCCCCTGGTGCATGACTTGGTAATGATATATTTCATATGTCGGGCCTTAGGTGTACGATATCTGGTTCTCTGTCTGGGATTTTCACGGTGGGGTCCTTGGGCATATTGGCTGTGCTCTGGGCCTTACCTACACCAGGGGCTGGCTGCAGGCTGGCCTTGTGTTGAATATCGTGTGATGTGCGTTATATATATATGTATATTTCGTATTGGTTGCATTCCATGTTCTCTTCCCTTAGAACGGGTATATGTAGTCTGTTTTATCTCTTTTTTATGCCTTTTATCACTTTTATCACCCCCATACACATGCATATACATACGTCCACACACGCAAATATACATACATACACAGCTTTCCATGGTTTACCCTAGACGCTTCACATGCCCTGATTCAATCTACTGACAGCACGTCAACCCCGGTATACCACATCGATCCAATTCACTCTATTCCTTGCCCTCCTTTCACCCCCCTGCATGTTCAGGCCCCGATCACACAAATTCTTTTTCACTCCATCTTTCCACTTCCAATTTGGTCTCCCACTTCTCCTCGTTCCCTCCACCTCCGACACATATATCCTCTTGGTCAATCTTTCCTCACTCATTCTCTCCATGTGCCCAAACCATTTCAAAACACCCTCTTCTGCTCTCTCAACCACGCTCTTTTTATTTCCACAATATATATATATATATAATATATGTATATCATCGATATTCTTCCCCCAAAAATTTAATGTATTTCTTATTTCTTTCCTATTGTGATTCGTGCCTATATTTCAGTGTATAATTGTTATTATACTTATACTTTGCTGTTGTGTCCTCCTGGTTTATGGCGTCTATGAAATCTGCCTCTATAGTACTTTAGTCTGCCATTTCGGTATTACATTCGCCGTTCAGGAAGCTCACATTTTTTTCTTTTAAATTTTTTATTCTTTATATCTGTCTTTCATCTGTTGATAATTAGGTTCATTGTATCTTTCCTCATTTTCTCCAGCCTTAATGTCTTCGCGTTCAACTCGATCAATTTTCTTTTCCTCCTGCACGACTTGATTTATATATATATATATATATATATATATATATATATATATATATATATATATATGTATATATATATATATATATAAAACGTCTGAATGAAATCTTAATTGCCTTTCATATCCAGTAAGTCATTTCCCTTCCCTCCTGTATTATTACCCCTTGTCAGTGAGCATTTTTTTTTTTTTTAACTTTTACGTGGTCTTGATATGTTCCAGCTGGAGAAAAAGATGTCACTTACAAGATGGAAGCCTCACCATAAAACTCCTTTGTGGAGAAATAAAGTCAAAGTTCCCTTGGGGACAAAGGCAGTCGTCAGAGATAAGGTTTTTGAAAACCCTATGACAGATAAAGAAAGGGGGAGAAAAAAGAGAGATATTTAGACTCTCTTGGTATGATAATGTTGATCTGGAGTCCCATTGGGTTTGATGAACACAAGAAAGAACGACGTAAATTAATCCCGGGGGCAAAAGCGATGAGGCATCGCGTCTACCACATCTCAGCGAGCAACAGCCCCAAAGGGTTCGTGGGACACAGGGCTACGAGTATCGCTTTCCGGGGATCCATTCAAGTGGAGTCGCCACTATAATTTGATAAGAGAAAATCATCGCGGTTCAAACCAGCCAGCCGCCCCCAGTGTGTAAGGCGGTCTCCTTTTGTCGGGGGCGCGCACGCATCACCGCGCTGAGATATGGCAAGGTGCGAGTTGCCTCTCTTAGTGGCCCTTGGTTCTCACCCATACAGGAACCATAGGTACTGCTGGAACGCCACGCACCTCACTCCGCCGATCCTCCGTCGATGATGGTAACCGAGGTTTGATCGCGCCTCTCACCCACACACACACACACACACCCGATATATATATATATATATATATATATATATATAGGATATATATATATATATATATATATATATATATCCTCACTTGGCCCCCTTCTCTGTTCCTTCTTTTGGAAAATTAAAAATGAGAGGGGAGGATTTCCAGCCCCCCGCTCCCTTCCCTTTTAGTCGCCTTCCACGACACGCAGGCAATACGTGGGAAGTATTCTTTCTCCCCTATCCCCAGGATATATATATATATATATATATATATATATATATATATATATATATATATATATATATATATATATATATATATATATATATGTATATATATATATATATATATATATATATATATATATATATATATATATATATATATATATATATATATATATATATATCCCTATGAGTCCACGGGGGAAATGATACACGTTTAAGTTCCCTAGTGCACTTTCGTGTAATAATCACATCATCAGGGGAGACACAAGAGAGAAATATAAGTCAGTTTATATATATATATATATATATATATATATATATATATATATATATATATATATATATATATATATATATATATATATATACTCGACTGACGGATCTTAGTGGTAAATGAGCATTTCATCCTAGCCTCCCAATATTCATTCCTCCTCCTCTCTCTCTCTCTCTCTCTCTCTCTCTCTCTCTCTCTCTCTCTCTCTGCTCTTTTTACCCCCTTGCCAAGAGTCATGTAGGGGGGGGGGTGGGTAAAGAGGCGGGAGGGGGATAGTAATTCAATTAGCAGTATGTAAATCATTTAGCCAAATTCCTCTTATCATTAACAGGCCATTCATATCAATAATTTCGCAAGACGATAAGGGAATTAGTTCTACACAGGAGGAGGAGGAGGAGGAGGAAAGATAAGGAGGGGGTGAGTGAGGGAGGGAGGGGTAGATGTTATCGTACCTCCGGCAGCGCGGCATCTCAAGCGAGCTGTTTGGCGCACCTTGTCAACCCTTCATGGTGGTCCTTCGCCTAGGCTGGTCCACGCCTCCTCACACCTTCCCAAATATATTCCTCCTCTTCCTCACGCGCCGCTCAGCCCCCACGCTCGAGCGATGGCTAGGGAGAAACGGGCCACTCGCCCAGGGCAGCGATGGTTCATTCTGTGGACATGCGCCTTGAATCATCGGGCAGACATGGAGCACAGTCATTACAAGCCGAGCCAACACCTTTGCAACGTGGGCAGTCGTTTCGAGCGGTCTGACCACCAGTGGTAGCGGGTCCTGGGAGAGGAGGGTGTAGTGGTGGTGTGTGGTGGTGGCCAGGCTAGCCAGTGGTGGTGGTGGTGGTGGCAGGCCAAGACGTCTGTGCTCCGATCAGATCCATTCAATACAGCTAGAGGCTGGCTGGCTTCGTTCCACGGGGGAAGGAAAAAAGGTGGATGGGGGTTTTCCGCCAAGTTCTTTTGAGATATTCAAGAATGTTTCCCCTTCTCTCTTCGATGAGGCATGCGGATAGGGTGGCATCATAGGGAAATGAGGAAGGGTTTCTTTTTTTCCCTCAATTCCTCGAAGGGTAAACTGGGAATTTCATAACCCCATTTTGGTAGTAAGGCTGAAAATAGGCGGAGTCTTCGTAGACTCACTGAGAATTATATTCACGTTGAGTGAGAATGGTTTCCCTTTTATGTACTTGGATAAGATGGGCATCGTGATGCAGTATGTGGCATGCGGATAGGGTGGCATCATAGGGAAATGAGGAAGGGTTTCTTTTTTTCCCTCAATTCCTCGAAGGGTAAACTGGGAATTTCATAACCCCATTTTGGTAGTAAGGCTGAAAATAGGCGGAGTCTTCGTAGACTCACTGAGAATTATATTCACGTTGAGTGAGAATGGTTTCCCTTTTATGTACTTGGATAAGATGGGCATCGTGATGCAGTATGTGGCTCTGGAAACTACTTTGAGCCAATGGGATAACAACCCGTTACCACGCCACAACCACAGGACAGATTCTGAGTGTGTGTGTGTGTGTGTGTGTGTGTGTGCGATAGATATCAGTATGACTGAAGGACTTAACCTCAGATCATGTTAGCTCTACTGCCCAAAGCTCTTCTGGCATTCCTTGCTATCAAGGACCATTCCAGACATACCCTGTACTCACTGAGAATTATATTCACGTTGAGTGAGAATGGTTTCCCTTTTATGTACTTGGATAAGATGGGCATCGTGATGCAGTATGTGGCATGCGGATAGGGTGGCATCATAGGGAAATGAGGAAGGGTTTCTTTTTTTCCCTCAATTCCTCGAAGGGTAAACTGGGAATTTCATAACCCCATTTTGGTAGTAAGGCTGAAAATAGGCGGAGTCTTCGTAGACTCACTGAGAATTATATTCACGTTGAGTGAGAATGGTTTCCCTTTTATGTACTTGGATAAGATGGGCATCGTGATGCAGTATGTGGCTCTGGAAACTACTTTGAGCCAATGGGATAACAACCCGTTACCACGCCACAACCACAGGACAGATTCTGAGTGTGTGTGTGTGTGTGTGTGTGTGTGCGATAGATATCAGTATGACTGAAGGACTTAACCTCAGATCATGTTAGCTCTACTGCCCAAAGCTCTTCTGGCATTCCTTGCTATCAAGGACCATTCCAGACATACCCTGTACTGTACAGTGTGATGCCACTTTACTGTACAGAAGGTATAGAAAGAAAATGAGGCATTTAGAATAGTTGACATCAAGATGTAAGCAACACTTAATATCCCTGAAAGTTAACGACCGGGCATTGAAAATGTCAAGGTTTCTTGTGAGCGCAAGTTAACGTTTCTTCAGCCATCAAGCAGACTAAGTTAACATTCCTTCAGCCATTAAACAGACCAAGTTAACATTCCTTCAGCCATCAAGTAGACCAAGTTAACATTTCTTCAGCCATCAAGTAGACCAAGTTAACATTCCTTCTGCCATCAAGCAGACCAAGTTAACATTCCTTCAGTCATTAAGCAGACCAAGTTAACATTCCTTCAGTCATTAAGCAGACCAAGTTAACATTCCTTCAGCCATTAAGCAGACCAAGTTAACATTCCTTCAGCCATTAAGCAGACCAAGTTAACATTCCTTCCGCCATTAAGCAGACCAAGTTAACATTCCTTCCGCCATTAAGCAGACCAAGTTAACATTCCTTCCTCAATCAAGCAGACCAAGTTAACATTCCTTCAGTCATTAAGCAGACCAAGTTAACATTCCTTCTGCCATTAAGCAGACCAAGTTAACATTCCTTCAGTCATTAAGCAGACCAAGTTAACATTCCTTCAGTCATTAAGCAGACCACAAGAGATATAGTTTCGTAGACCACAGGAGACAGTCATTTGCTATCGTAAGGCTCTTGAAAAACAAACATCGAGTCCGCATTTTGATCATAGTCATTGTTATGTGTTTACGTCTCTGGCCACCATATACTCTAAGGGGCTTTAAGACAATCTCGAGGAGCATGTGATCCTGTGCGTGTTGCTGCAAAGGTTTTTCACTCATTGTACGTTCGATCATAAACCTGAAGTTACTTTAGTATTTAGAAAATTTCAATACGTTACGTTGGACCTTTTCAATACGTTACGTTGGACCTTGGACAGAAGCGTATGATGATCCAACACATACTCTGTGTGACACAAGCGTTTCATTCATTTTAAAAGTATATTAATTCATTTTAAAAGTATAAGAGTTTCATTCATTTTAAAAGTATGATAATCACAACTTTGAAGCTATTCTACTTCTCCCCCTCCACAAAAAATAGTATTATAATACGTTATGTAATACCATCAAGACGCATCCTTGCCCCACCAGCAGTGGCCCAATTTTCAACAAAAGTTAATTATACTTTCAGATAACTCGGACGTTCAACAGCCAATGTTTGACACGTACTTTCATACATTACTGTGGATGTTGCTCTTAACTGATGCTAACACATCACACGTGTCTTGAAGGTCGAAGCTAAATTGATTTCTGTAATCGATATGGAATAAGATATTGCGTCACATTTTACCATTTGAGTCTAATTTTTTTTTTTTTCAAATGTTTTGATTCTTGTGCCTTGAAATTTGTTAGTTGCTTCATATTATTTATGGGATAAGTTAACGATCGTTCCACCGTAACTGCCTGGTCAAAACAAGTCTTTTGAAGAGAGTTCGTCGTTGTTAAATAACAGGTTTAACATATCTATTAGTATCATTAGCACTACAAGGGGAATAAGAGTCGTCATATGTTAATCTTAACACACTTCAACAGTAGTCTTCACCTTCGAATCTTAACAGTTCAATGTATATACCATTGTCCTGAAGGTTCAGTGGCTACATGGAGAATGATAGTGGGGAGTGAAGAGCTGAGAAATGGTAGTTAGTTTATGATAAATGATGTGGTCTTAATTGTCGAGTTATGAGATTGGAATACCAAGAACTGATGTTAGATTGCTGAGAACTGTTACTTTGCATCTATATTATCATTATCATTATCATTTATTACCATTATCATTATTATTATTATCATTATTATGATTATTATCATTATTATTATTATTATTATTATTATTATTATTATTATTATTATTATTATCATTATTATCATTATCATTATTATTATCATTATCATATTATTAGTGTTATCATTATTATTATTATCATTATCATCATTATCATTATTATCATCATTACTATTATTGTCATTATTATTATAGTTATTATTATCATTATTATCATTATTATTATTATTATTATCATTATTATTATTATTATTATTATTATTATTATTATTATCATCATTGACCAACATGGCACGGGCCAAACATACCAGAGTGACGGACCGTCTTGGCTGAAATATGAAACTAAGAGGCCACGAGAATATAGATTAATCAGGCCTTCCCATACTCGCCTGCAGAGCTGTCTCGTAAAGTGCGAGAGGTTATGAGAAGGAAAGACAAAGTAAAAAAAAAGTGAGGATGAGAGTTGCAGAGCTTAGCCATTCTGAAGGAAGGGGAGGTATCGTAATTGGGCAGCTCAGGAGTGGCTGGTGTACACACAGAAGCTATAAGGATGCTTCCCTTCTGTTTCATCTGTCGAGTTTTCTTCATGTAGCTGAGGGTGACGAAGGGCAACTGAATGTTGATTCTAAACACTCGCGTCTTATTCATCGCCGTGGCTTGAAACATATTTTTTTTTCGCATCTGTGGACTTCTGTTCTGTGTTTGGCCCCTGAAGATAATCGGGTTTTGCCTGTGTGAAACATATTTTAGGTAGTGTTGAATCACGGGAATATTTTTTTTTCCTTTATCTCGTTCATCATAGGAAATAATTACATTATCAAATTTGCACATTGAGGGGACATTGGAAAGGACACGCTAAGGATTCACACTCAGGAGACGGATTCTGGGGGCCACACAGCTAAGGCTTACACTCTGTTAACACACTGAGACACTCTGGCGGGATGCAGTCAAGGGTCAGACTCAGGGGGATCACACTCAGATGATAGGGATAAGCACGCAGAAGGTACACTTGAGGGATCTCATGCAACGAGACAGACTTATAGTGACACACTCGTCTGACTGAACTCTGTACACGCTGAAGTAGAGTCGTAGATGACCCGCAGTGACACGTAAATGAACTCATGGAAGACAGGGGAATGGGGCAGACACACCTCATGGGCTACACTAGCGATACACCTCTTCAGAGATGTGTAGGGATAGAACATAAGACCCGAGAGACACTTTGCTAGACCCATGGGAGAGAGACGGTCAGATTAAAACATTCTGAAGACGCTTAGTGAGCACTCGAGATAAACAGAGGGGGATATATACTGTTATCGCACTCAGGATAAACAGATGAAAGTCCTGCTGTTATCACAATCAATTGACATGGGGGAGGCTGGGGAAACCCTCGACGAACACTTAGAGAAAACGCTAATGGCAGACTTTCAGCAGACGCACTATAGGAGGAAATTCAGTATACACTTATACCCAGGATACACAAGAGGGAGACAGATCCAGGATACACAAGAGGGAGACAGACCCAGGATACACAAGAGGGAGACAGATCCAGGATACACAAGAGGGAGACAGACCCAGGATACACAAGAGGGAGACAGATCCAGGATACACAAGAGGGAGACAGACCCAGGATACACAAGAGGGAGACAGATCCAGGATACACAAGAGGGAGACAGACCCAGGATACACAAGAGGGAGACAGACGACCCAGGATACACAAGAGGGAGACAGACCCAGGATACACAAGAGGGAGACAGACCCAGGATACACAAGAGGGAGACAGACGACCCAGGATACACAAGAGGGAGACAGACCCAGGATACACAAGAGGGAGACAGACGACCCAGGATACACAAGAGAGAGAGAGACAGACCCAGGATACACAAGAGGGAGACAGACGACCCAGGATACACGAGAGAGAGAGAGACAGACCCAGGATACACAAGAGGGAGACAGACCCAGGATACACAAGAGGGAGACAGACGACCCAGGATACACAAGAGGGAGACAGACGACCCAGGATACACAAGAGGGAGACAGACCCAGGATACACAAGAGGGAGACAGACGACCCAGGATACACAAGAGGGAGACAGACCCAGGACACACAAGAGGGAGACAGACGACCCAGGATACACAAGAGAGAGAGACAGACCCAGGGTGCACAAGAGAGAGAGACAGACGACCCAGGATACACAAGAGGGAGACAGACCCAGGATACACAAGAGGGAGACAAGACGACCCAGGATACACAAGAGGGAGACAGACGACCCAGGATACACAAGAGGGAGACAGACGACCCAGGATACACAAGAGGGAGACAGACCTAGGATACACAAGAGAGGGAGACAGACCCAGGATACACAAGAGAGGGAGACAGACCCAGGATACACAAGAGAGGGAGACAGACCCAGGATACACAAGAGGGAGACAGACCCAGGATACACAAGAGAGGGAGACAGACCCAGGATACACAAGAGGGAGACAGACCCAGGATACACAAGAGGGAAACAACCTTCACATTAAGGACACGCTTACAAAACGCACTCAGAAGACGATCTGGGTACGATCTCAGAGGGTTCGGTGGAGACTTAATAACAAAACAGTCAAGAGACATGTTTAGCTTACACACTCACGAGAAACATTCAGAGGGACTTGGTCATTGTGCTCGTACCGGACGCGTAACATTAATTTCACGGATTCTCTTTTTTTTCATTCACCACCTTCTTTTTTTCAAGCTGACACTCATTCACGACATGGCCGGTGGAAGGGTCCTTATTGGCACGTTTTTGATGTCGAAGGTTCCAGTCACGGACCCTCTGGACGAGGACCAAAGTCCCCGCCCACGACTTGGGCAAGCCATGAAAATAAAACGGCCGTAGAAATAGAAAAGTCAGAAGGGAAGGGAGTCTTAGAAAAGGCCAAAGGATATGTTAAAAAAAAATGCAAGAAAATATAAGCAAAATAATCTAAAAACGGAGGCGGGAAACCTCTTGGTGTTTAGATGAGTCAGTTTGTTGATGTTGCGAAAAAGACGTGGTGGGAAGATTGAAATAGTTCCAAGTCTTAGTGGTGTAAGGAAAGAGATAGAAGTCACAACGGTCCATCTTTAAACTTGCCAAGGGCAGCACAATGATTATGTGACTCGGTGGCCTGCCGAGTATTGGCGTGGTGTAGAGCTAACGTGCAAGGGAGGAGTACACAAGCAGCCAGTTCTCGTGAGCAGATCCCAAAGTAATATTCATAGAAGTGGGACAGAGTATTAACATGGTGACGATACAGCAAGTGAGTCAAGTATAGGGATATGAATCGAGGAGCTGATCACTTGGGTTTGTTTTGGGACTCGTACTCTGTCAAGGAGAGAGAAACGTAAGACTTCAAAAAAGAAAGAAAAAAACTTTCCGAGATATGTGACCACCATTTCTCTCTCTCTCTCTCTCTCTCTCTCTCTCTCTCTCTCTCTCTCTCTCTCTCTCTCTCTCTCTCTCTCTCTCTCTCTCTCTCTCTCTCTCTCTCTCTCTCTCTCACGTAGACGAATCACCTACCTCGTTTCATTGCAGCAAGCAACTCATCACATCTGAAGAGTTCTGCCAACTTCTTATGGAGGCGAAGGGAGCGGTACGAATAATGAATTCGTCTTTCCCAGACGCTGTGTTACGGTGATACAAAGTGTGTTGACTGTACTGAGCGGTGGAGTTACAGAGCCATCAAAGGGGATGTAAAAAGTTTTCATGAGTGTTTAGAAGAGAAATTGGTAGAAGTTTGTTTTTTAAGAGGCGTTCAAGTGAACTAGTTTACGCCTGCATTATTACTTTGCTGTAATCACGAAGGTGGATAATACACGTAAGGTCGTAGGAATGCATATGAGGTACTTTGATGAGCAGTAGTCAGTGAGGCAAGTTGATTTTGATATTATGAACTGGTTTAATGTGTCTTACACTAGCTGAACTGAGACCGAAATAAAGGAAAAATGTATGTTATATCAATCACCGTTGGTGTTGTTAACATAGACTTTTGTTACACTTCAAGAATTAGAAGGAAAAAAAAAAGATATTAAAATCTTAATGTCTTAACAGTTACATAAAAATGCTAAAGGATTAGATAAGAACTCATGACATGCTTACAAATGCTGAGGGAATTGCTCTGAACATCTGACATTTTCAGAAAGAAAAAAAAATGCTTGAAGCAATACATTTGAGCTGCTTGTCTGACGATGCCTGGGTGATAGAAGTAATAAAACACTGACCATTTTATATCTCTTTTTTTTTTTTACTAGTTTAATTTGGAACACCCAAGGAGGGAGTAATAGTAATAAAAAAAACGTGTTTAGCGTCAATCAGGTCTGGCTCCCAGTTGGAGACGACAAGGGCGTAATAATTAACCTGAATGCGAGTCGTGTGTTAAATCATACCAGACCAACACGTCTGTTCGTCTTCATCCCCCCCGTGTTAAGAACTAAACCCCGACTGTTTAGCGCTGTAATTAAGCCTTTGAAGCGTAACCTAAATTAAAAAGAATATCTCACCCACCCACCCACCGACCCCGGAGTCTTCACTTTTACAACAGTTGTGGAGATGGGTCGTTACAGTCCCCAGTTGATTATATATGCGCCTAATGACTGAACTACTTCAGTTACATCGTTTACAAGCGGACGGTGGATATATGTATATATATATGTATGTATATATGTATGTATATATGTATGTATATATGTATGTATATATGTATGTATATATGTGTATATATATATATATATATATATATATATATATATATATATATATATATATATATATATATATATATATATATTTTATGTTCTAATTCTTTTTCGTCTTCACTGCATACGTGTAGTGTGTATTAGCTCTGTATTTTTGTTCATGTATTGCTGTACTTCTGTTATCTCATTTGCTGGATCTCATTTGATTCATTCCCTTTGGGCGCTCGCGCGGGCGCACACACACACACATGCCCCCATTTGTCAGCCGGTCCTCACCCGTCCTCTCCATACATCCGTGCCATTTCAGCACATCCAGGTCTACTCTCTCATTCAGAATGTACTTGACACCGCACCTTTCTCTTACATTCATCCCTTAAGCGATCATCCCACCTCACACCACATATTGTCCTGAGGCATTTCAATTTCCAACACGTCCCTCCTCTTCCCGTCTCTTTACATTCAAAGCTCACAACTCTCGGACTCCTATACCCTTCAAAGACTCACACACTCTCATCTTTGCTCCAAACAGACACTAACCTCACCTTGCATACACTTTTCAACGCACCTGAGACATCCCCCTAAAGAAAGAAAGTCAAAGAGCAAAAAATCAAGAGAGAAAGTCAAAGAGCAAGAAAATCAAGAGAGTCAAAGAGCAAGAAAATCAAGAGAGAAAGTCAAAGAGCAAGAAAATCAAGAGAGAAAGTCAAAGAGCAAGAAAATCAAGAGAGAAAGTCAAAGAGCAAGAAAATCAAGAGAGAGAGTCAAAGAGCAAGAAAATCAAGAGAGAAAGTCAGAGAGCAAGAAAATCAAATGGATAATCCAGGGGTCTGAGGTTCACGTATGTCGTAAAAGCTTGGAATATCCAGAGACTTCGAGGAGGATGATTGAGGGAATTTAGCGAATAATGCAATTTCGAAGGTACTCTTGGATGGGCTGTAAAGCTGATGGGGCCGAGGGGTGTACATGCGACCACGACGGCAGGGCGCATACGTTACTACCGCGAACCCTCGACCCACGGCGCTGGATCTCCCTGAACCCCAGAAAACCCGCGGGTGAGTTCGGCGCGGAGCGAGCGAGCAAGAGACCGGCGGTCGGAGGTACGAAGCGCGCACGCGGTCGATGGTGTCATGCTGATGCGCTTTTACCTCCAGCTGAAACATGACTTGGGAGACGTTGTATTACCTTCATCTTGTGTGCTTTCCTAACCAGCTGTTGTGGTTCCTCACCAGCTGTGTGGCAGACTACATTATGTTCCTCGCCAGTTAGTTGTCTTGTACTGATAATGTCTCTCACCAGCTATGCACTAAGCCTCAGTATGTTTCTCACCAGCTGTCCAAAGCTTCAGTATGCTCCTCTCCATCCGTCCAAAGCCTCAGTATGTTTCTCACCAGCTGTCCAAAGCTTCAATATGTTCCCCACCATCCGTCCAAAGCTTCAGTATGCTCCTCTCCAGCCGTCCAAAGCTTCAATATGTTCCACACCACCCGTCCACTCCTCATCATCAAAGACCAAGTCATCATATCCAAGGGCAATACCGTCGGGCTGAGGGAGTTCAACATGGAGAAACGTGTGTTACACCACAAGCTATACGATTTCATAATGTCCACACTGCCTCCACCCCGTACAACAGGTGGTCTGCAGATATCACTCCCCTCCTCCTCCTCGCCTTCAAGTGCCTCGATACCTGTTATTAAGCTGTTGAAGCTTTAACACACCATACACCATGAACTGCATCTGTACGTGCATATAGATATACCTTTATATTTTCCTTGACCTCTATGTACTCACAGCACAGCAGATGTCTTTCGTTGGGCCTCGATTAGTCTATTTATCTAACGGAAGACTGTGTGGTGTTATTGTGCCGCTGATGGTGTGTGGATACCTTCTGATAATTATCTGTTACCAAGGTATAGCGCCGAAGATAATTGAGAGGCTATCAAGGTAATATTACCAGGATATGTAACCAGGATATAACAAGGATATAACCAAGATAAGCTCATTATTGTAGCCTGGTCAGACTGAGCTCATCATGATGAACAGAATGGTCTAAGCTCATCATCATGATGAACAGACTGGTCTAAGCTCATTATCATCATGATGAACAGACTGGTCTAAGTTCATGATGATGATGATGAACAGACTGGTCTAAGCTCATCATGGTGATGATGAACAGACTGGTCTAAGCTCATCATCATGATGAACAGACTGGTCTAAGCTCATCATGATGATGATGATGAACAGACAGACTGGTCTAAGCTCATGATGATGATGATGAACAGACAGACTGGTCTAAAGCTAATCATCATCATGAACTGACCAGGGTAGGCTCAACATGACTAGCTAGCCGACTAAGTTACCTTCACCATCATGGTGATCTGACCAAGTTCAGCTCATCATGATTACCTGACCAGGCAATGCTCGATCATGACCAGCTTGACTAGCCTAAGCCAATTATGATGTCCTGAGACGCAGCAGATGTGGCTACACATACAGTCATGTGAGTTTGACCTGATCACACCCCGCGAACTGCTGTGATCACAGCGAGATTATGAAGATAAACAGAATGATGTTATCGGACTGATGTTATCAAGATATTACCAAATCGATATTTATGAAATATTCTGAGATATTTGGACGTAGGTAAACTTATCATCAAGATATTCAGGGACATATATGCACGTAGGTGGTATAATGATATAACCAATCTAACGATATACCAGTTGATTACCAGCCGGATGTTGTTATGTGAACACGGCCGTAATTAGAATATCAGGGCAAGCGTGATGACTCTATAAGTCTTGGCCAAGATGGTGGCGCAGGTGATAATTAGAGGGTGGAGAAATTATCTTATTGACAGCGTAATGACCGGACCTGAGGGATTGCCACCCGCCAGGTGTAACTATGGCCACCAGTCCTTCAGCCCCTTTGCTCAACTCCCACTGAACACGACGGTGCAAACCTTGAGCACGACGGTGCAACCCTTGAGCACGACGGTGCAACCCTTGAGCACGACGGTGCAACCCTTGAGTACGACGGTGCAACCCTTGAGTACGACGGTGCAACCCTTGAGCACGAAAATACAGCCCTTGAGTACGACATTACAGCCCTTGAACACGAACTTACAGCCCTTGAGCACGACATTACAGCCCTTGAGCACGACATTACAGCCCTTGAGCACGAACTTACGGCCCTTGAGCACGACATTACAGCCCTTGAGCACGACATTACAGCCCTTGAGCACGACATTACAGCCCTTGAGCACGAACTTAAAAGCCCTTGAGCACGACATGACAGCCCTTGAATGTGACGGTACAGTTCTTGAATACGGGGTGACAGTCCCTGAATACGACGGTACAGCTTATCTCTGAATTCCAATTGCACTCTATAATTATCATACAGGCTTCCTGGACACAGTACTTCAACCGGAATTTATCCCTGTCGCTGGATCTTTCGAAGCACCACCTCCACCTCCTCCTCCTCTTCCGTTGTCCCACTCGCTATTATCTTACGTTTTCTAAGCCATCAGTCATCCTTGCTAATCGTCTTTCCCAAATCACCTCCGCTAATTAATGAATTCCGATTCTTTTCTCATTCAATTTTATACGACGCTGTGATTTTCCAGGTCTTTTACACAACAAGAACTTAGTTTTCACCCGCGATTACTATCAGTCATTTTCCTCCTCTTCCCAACTCCTCGCGTAATGCTCATCCATAACTGTTCGTGTCGTTAGACAGCCCCTGGCACGCTCCCACATTCATCATCAAGCCACCCTCACTTGTATCACCATTTACGCCACTCGCATTTTACGCCGCTCACGTATGTCACCATTTACGCCACTCACGTATGTCATCATTTACGCCACTCATGTATGTCACCAAATATTTACGCCACTCATGTCACCATTGACACTCAGAATAGACACTACTAATATTATGAAAAATCCCGTGCACACCAGACACACAAGACTTTTCCGTGTAGACCACAGAGTGAGGACTTTATTTGACAACTAGGAGTGAGGAGCATTGGTTTTAGCAGCTGAGGAAGGAGTGAGTGGGTGAGAGACGCGCTCATAGATAGATGACAGGAGAATATAACCAGTCATCATGGAGAATGAGTATTGACTGGCAGTGAGTGGAGAGTGTCCGGTGTGGGAGACAGCTAGTCATACCCACGTCGACAACCACACTCGCACGTCAACACCAACACCACCGCCTCTCATCATGAGAGCGCCAGCACAGACTCACCCAACGGCGGCCCCTCTCCTCCTCCTCCTCTTCCTCCTCTTGCCCCCGTGCTGCCTCTGAATCGCTCCTTAACCTGAGCACTCACCACACATCCACGAGCCTGAGTTAACGGGTGGATGGAGGGCGTGGGTGGCGAGAGAGACTGCGGGTGGCACGGGTGGGTGGCGCGGTTGTAGGTGACGAGCCCCACGGAGTGGGCTGAGCTCCCCGCTGCTCCGCGCCCGACACCCGATGATGAATGGCCGCCCCCGACACACACACACACACACACACACACACACACACACACACACACACACACATATTCATCATGGGTTTCCTTCACTTACAGATATGCTCCGCCGTTTTTACAACCGTATTATTTATTCATTACTCCTCATTCACCACTAACAAACTTCTTTGATAGAATATACATCACCGGGAGGAGGAGGAGGCGTGATCAGATCCGACCCTCGATCTGCGCATCAGCGAGAGAGGAAGAATTAAAGATTGGAAAGTGAGGGGGGTCCCACTGAGCGCTTTCCTGGGGTTTTGGCCTCCTCCCCCTCGTCATCTGTACCTGTCCATTATATGTATTCCTCCTCACGCCCGTATTGTCCAATATTCAGTGTAGATTCCATAATTACTTGTTCACACCCGCTTACTCCGAGGGGGGGCTCGCGCAGGGAGGGCGGCCGGGCCGGATAACTGAAATATCGTGGCGCCCTGGGGAGTAGGAGGTCTCGGTCCGACCCCGAGGGTGGCTGACCGCTGGCGATGATGGGTGTGTGAGCGGCGGCCGTCCATGTACCACACCAGCTTATACCACCTGATCTGAGGCTCTTAATGTCTCACATCGCCGGTGTCTTTGGCCAAAGACGTCCACCTCACGACCCAGTAGACCAAGAGAGGTGAATGTAAACCGCTGAATAGATAGAATAGATTAATAAATCAAGTTCTTGTGAAAAGACTTTGGAAAATCCTGATTCTGTGGTGTACACAGGACTTCTCATGACATACATATATACACCTTGGGCCACGTAGATCCTCCTCTATGCACACATAAGACATTATCTTGCTGTCATGTATCTTTAACCTGAATGGTAGTTTGGCTGACAGTTTTGAAGGTTGTAGAAGAGAGCCTGTGTGTTGATGCGAAGGTGTAGTCGTGCAGTCATGTGTAGCTGTGATAAGATCACCAGGTTTGCGTCTCTTTCTTCTGTCTGCTCACTTCTGGTCCAGTGTGGAACTACCATATCGGTCCCAGACAGCTGTTGAGATTGTGAACCAGCAAAACCGTCGTAAGATGAAGGTAAAGTAAGACCACAGACCCAGCCGTGTGGGGGTTGAAGACCTCCCAAACCATCGTAAGGTATACGTAAGGTAAGGTCTCAGACCCAGCCGTGTGGGGGTTGAAGACCTCCCAAACCATCATAAGGTATACGTAAAGTAAGGTAAGGTCCCAGACCCAGCTGTGGGGAGTAGAAGACCTCCCAAACTATCGTAAGGTATGCGTAAGGTTCCAGACCCAGCTGTGGGGAGTAGAAGACTTCCCAAACCATCGTAAGGTATGCGTAAGGTTCCAGACCCAGCAGTGGGGAGTAGAAGACCTCCCAATACCATCGTAAAGTATAAGTACGGTAAGGTAAGGTTCTGGACCGACCTGCAATGCTAGAAGACTTCAGAAACCATCATAAACTCATTCCCAGCGGACACTTCTCATTCTTTCATTAGGTAAACGTATTCCTGAACGGCCGAGCAAGACCGACCTGCTTATCAGAAAACTGTTGTGTGTGTGCGTATGTGTGGTGGAGAGGTTAGTGGGTGGATCAGATGGGGAGGAAGTTAGCAGAGTGGCTGGAGGAGGAGGAGGAGGAGGAGGAGGAGGAGGCGCTGCTGCTGCTGCTGCTGCTGTTACCTCGGCTGGTCCTAAGCATGACGAGCTTGAAGCCCTCCTTCAGGCCACTGTTTGTGCCAGCCACGCATCACAGGTGGCGACACTGACTTTTAAAGAAAATATATATTCGACAACCCTGGGCAGTCGCCGGCGTCCGATACAAGCGAACCACGTCTATTGTCGCATGAGATCATGCGAGAGGCTCGTGTCGTCTTGTGCAACATGCATGCTGGACGTGGACATCGCACACGGGCGAATTCACCTCACACTCAGCTGTGCTGGGAAGGGGGGGATTATTTGTCAACGGTGTGGCGGAACATGAACTCCCGAGACCTTCAAATTCCCCCTGATGTCACCAAGTTCGTCAGAAAGTGATGTAAATTCATTAATGCAGCAGCACGGGATAGCCTCTCTCTCTCTCTCTCTCTCTCTCTCTCTCTCTCTCTCTCTCTCTCTCTCTCTCTCTCTCTCTCTCTCTCTCTCTCTCTCTCTCTCTCTCTCCCGATGTAGGTCTCTGTAGAAGACGGTCAGCTTTCGCCGGTCATCTACGAACGGTCACGTAATGGACTTCCGTGGTGCGGCGGTTAGGTGTTCCTGACCGTGACGCATTCATGGCTCCGTCCAGGGTCGAGCGGCTCATAGGTTCGAATCCTGGCTGAGGCAGTAGGTCCACAGTCTAACCAGCTGTTCATCCACCCCTAGGTTTTTGTCAGTAGAATGGTTACCTGGCTCAGGCTAGGGTATATATATATATATATATATATATATATATATATATATATATATATATATATGTGTGTGTGTGTGTGTGTGTGTGTGTGTGTGTGTGTGTCTATAGCGTTAATGGGATGGTCTTGATTAGGGCCTCAGTTCTGCCTTTAGATATCTGTTGTTGATGACGATATGCCGGTGGTTGAGGTGAGGAATGGGCCCAGCAGACCTTCAGTTTGGAGGTCAGTGTTTCTGACATACATCTCCCTACTCCCATGCTCCGCCCTGAAGGAGATATAGAAAATTTACGGAAATGAAGCGCCCCTTTTTTGCTTCACTCATAGTTTCCTACTTTTTCTTCACCTCGTAGTTTCCCCAGCTTAATCCAGCTTGGTCATTTTTCACAGGTCTTCTTCTTCGTGTTTATGTAGTGAGTCCAGTAACCAACATACATATTCTCACCTTCGCTCAACGTACATATTCTCACCTTCACCCGACATAGTACATACTCACCTTCACCCAGCATACATGATATCACCTCCACCCAACATAGTACATATTCTCACCTTCACCCAACATAGTACATATTCTCACCTTCACCCAACATACTACATATTCTCACCTTCACCCAACATAGTACATATTCTCACCTTCACCCAGCATAGTACATATTCTCACCTTCACCCAACATACTACATATTCTCACCTTCACCCAACATAGTACATATTCTCACCTTCACCCAACATAGTACATATTCTCACCTTCACCCAACATAGTACATATTCTCACCTTCACCCAACATAGTACATATTCTCACCTTCACTCAACATAGCACATACTCTCACCTTCACTTAGCATACAAGAAAACGTAACGTGGGTGATTCATACCAGGCTGAACCCCTTCCTCCACTAGTTACTTCATCACTGGCTTCTGCGTCCGCCAGTGATGGGTTTTGGTCAGGAGGCATCAGGAACCATAGCCACATCCCTGTGTGTGGTGACCAGCTAAGTTTACTAGTCTCTGGTCGGAGATGTCTGGCATGCTGTGTGTGTGTGTGTGTGGTGATGATGGGGCGACCTGATGCAAGGGATGCTTTCTAAGTCATGCAGGTGTGGTAAGGCAGGTGAGGCATCAGTCATGCATGTGTAGTGAGGCAGGTGGGGGCATCAGTCATGCAGGTGTGGTGAGGCAGGTAGGGGCATCAGTGATACAGGTGTGGTGAGGCATCGGTCATGCAGGTGTAGCGAGGCAGGAACACCATCAGTTTCGCAGGTGTGGTGAGGCAGGTAATAAGTCGGGTGACTCTAGATGTAGTATATCATACTTGTTACAGGCCTTACAACTCCATGTTGAAGACGAAGGGTTGACGAGGCAGTCCCAGTAACACTCTGATCCAGAATATTAGAGTGTAATTCTCTTAACATTGTACCAGACCCTTCACAGGCCGGAGAAGTCGTCCTTCATGGCGGTCCCAGACCCTTCACAGGCCGGAGAAGTCGTCCCTCATGGCGGTCCAACATTTCATAACTCACCCATTCCTCCTCACTCTTCATCATCTAGCTTCCCCATCCTGACCTTCGCTAAGGCCACCATCAGCAACACCATTCATCCCGAGCCACCAACACACCTTACCTCTCATCGCCTCTACCTTGTCTCACATCACCAGCACACATCCTCGCGTCTAAACACCTCCTCCTGCCTCACACACACACACACACACACACACACACACACACACACACACACACACACACACAAGCTCTTCAGCTTAACCTCCTTGCTCATCAGCACTTACCCACTCCTGGTTTCTCGTTGCCTCACTCCTCTCAACCCCTCCTCACCATCCCAACCTCCACGTCCAGACCTCGATTATGCCTCCTCACCTCACTCAATGTCTACCTCGTCCCTCACATGATCCTTCTCCGCTGGCCCGCACCGTAGCCTCTCTATCCCAGCTCCGGCCAGCCCCTGGGCCGCCCCCCACACGTCAAGTGGCTCCCTCCATCATCAGCAGTCAACCATCCATCAAGCGGTGGTTCCTCTCCGTGATCCATCAGGCCTTCCCTGCCCCCCTGCCACGACCTGCCCCCAAATCTGGCCCTACCTCCCTCCCTCCCTCCCCACCCACCACCCAATGGGAGCCGGCCTCCACCGGGGCCATGCCCACCTACATACCCACCACCCACCTAGCACTAGACACAGCAAAGTTCCCTCCTCCTTGATCTCGCTAACTGATTTCATTTTCAGGATTAAAGATTTTTTTTTTTGATATGGAGCTTTTTATATGTACTCACCCTTGTTATATACCACAGAGAGACACTTGAGGAGAACATTTGAAGTATCTACGACCTTGTCTTTCCCACAGGTACGTAAAAAGGTGTGTTTCCTCCCTACCTGCACCTGTACTAGGTCCCCGTTGTGTGATGTGTTCTCCCCATCAGCCTATCACCAGGTAGCCCATAGTATGATCTGTCTTCAGCCTCCAGGAACCACACTTAAGTGTGAAGTGGTACACTCTAATAGATTCCGTCTAGTATGACATGTGCTCTGATTACCCCATTGTAGATTACTCCATCACTGTCTTCACCACCGCCACCACTTTAACAACACACGTAGCACCAACACCACCAAAACCAGAAACACTACCATCACTTCCACTTGAGCAACACCACTAACACCATCAACACCACTTCACCAACACCAGGGGCACCATCTCCGCCACTTGAGTACATCACCTGTCCATTAGCAACACTGCATACTCACCACCATTACAGCCTTCCCATTAATGCTGCCACCACCACAAGTACCACCATAAGCAACACAACATCCTCTTGTATAGTAAACCTACTATGAGCATCAGGTAGTCTGTAGCAGCAGCACCAATAGCATCACTCACACACGATCCAGTTAATGTATGATCAGGTCGATTTTGCTGCACAGGTTAGAAGTCTCGTGTATGATGATGATGATGATGATGATGGTAGCATAAGTTATACTGTTCCTCAAGCCCTTGGCAGTGTCAGCATTGGCCATTCCGCCCGCTCACGTCCTCCTCCATAGAAGCCATGTGTCTGGCGAGTACTTTGCTGGTCGATTGATTACGTACCTTGGCCCGATTCCGTAGCCGCTATGTTCGTCAGGCATAACGATATCGAGTCATCTATTATTTTTTTTTTGGCGTTTAAGGACTTCGTGTACCGAATGTGAGTCTGCTGGTGGGTTGGTCATTTGGTCCTCTGAGGCATATCGACTGCCAAGGGTTATTAAAGCCGTCAGCGTCAAGTTTCAACCGCCGATCGAATGACCCTTCAAACACCTTCTTCAGGAGTTCGAGATGATGCTTAAGACCATACACATCCTCGCTGCACGTCTGGTCATTGAGGCCTGCTGGTTTTGCCGACTTGAAGAACAGGATTACTGGTGCCATCGCGAACGCCTGTAGAGTAATGTTACGTTGAAGCCTGGAGAGAGACGTGTTACCTGTGACAAAACTGCGCTCACATGCGCACGCAGAAGTGATTGAACTGAATTGATGTGAAAGGAGAGGGAAGGCCTTCCCCCGATTTGCTCATTAATGGAGGAGAGGAAGGTAAACGGGAAGCCATGATGACCATCCTATAAATTCCAGTGCGAGGCCATGATGAGGTTGAGATTTAACTAGTTTTCAAATTAAAAGGGACCTCGAAGCTCTGGGAGGACATACCAGGAAGGCGGGCAAGAAAATGGTCTGGAGGGACATGGGAAAACATTCCTTCGGCAACGGTGGCTCAGGGGACACGTAAAACCAAACCAAACGAAGATGAAGAAACTGGGAATACGATTAGAAAATGTAGGAGTCTGTAAGATACAGATGTGAGGTTCCAGGATGAGGTATTAAGACCTCATAGCCGTCTCGACTCCTCATACACACATGAATCATGTAAGCGCGCACAGACGAACCCGCAAGAGAGGAAGAGACTCATTCACTATCTATTTATCTATTTGTCACTTAGCTCTGTTCCCACTGCCACGGGATGGGCCAGGTGCATACAGTCACGCGTCTCGTGCTGGAGTGAGTTATGTAGAGCTGGTGTGGCCAGCCCCAGCTCAGCCCTAGCCCAGCAGCCAGCCACGCAGTCAGTCTGGTTGACTGCGGGAGAGGAACGCCTGCCTCTCTCCTCAGGGGCAATGAGAGTTGCTTCAAGGAAAACGACATTTGTGTTCATTCAGCATGATACGTTATCCATCATTTTCCTCGTAGCAACTTGTTCCCTTGTAGCCAGAGGCTTGTATATATATTTTGTAGTGTATAAATTCCTCAACAAACAGAAAGGAATATGAATTCATTTTTTCATTTTGTGGTTCATTTTGAGCGTCATGCAGTCTCCTGTTTTTGGGATCTGTCGTACTTCACTGGTATAGGTGAATGGTTGCCACATCTGTTGGTGTACACACAAAGCATATGGAACACATTGATAGGAATGGATTTTGTTATGATTCGTGTAGAGTCATTAAAGCGAAAATTCGACGTCATAGTCACTGTGTGTATGTGTGTGTGTGTGTGTGTGTGTGTGGTTTCCTCGCTTGACCCGGCTACAACCTGGGGCCTTAAACCCGTCTCGTCGGGAGTTCAGCACCACCCAGCGTCGCGCCCCGTGGCGGCCTGTCAGCGAGTGTCGGCCGTGAGGGAGATGTACTGCCGCCCACACCTCCACCTCGCCCCTCACATTAACCAGAAAGGTAATGTCATATCGCCAGTCCAGTCTTCCTCCACCTCCTTTCTTACACTCCCTCCCCAGCGTCGGCTTCGGAGGAGCGGCAGCAGCAGCAGCAGCAGCGGCGACGACGCCCTGGTGGTGGTGGTGGATGTCATTCCAGGAGTCATTCATTAAGCTCGCCTCAACACCACCGCAGATTAGGAGGTGTTATTTTTCACCCTCGTAATGACGGCCTGGCGGTGTCCAGAACCGCTAACTCGGCCGCCCGGGTTTCTTGTGGTTCCAGGACTTCTTCCCTCCCCCCTCTCGCGCGGGGTCACAACCATAGCTTTCCAGAGACTCCAGGATTTGGCTGAGATCATTTGTCTCCTCCTCTGGAACCCCCACGCGAGAAGGGAAGTACTTGTTTATATACATAGTGCATGAAGAGGAGCATTCTGGAGAGCGAAGTGTCGTTGAAAATGATTCGGTTGTAGGGGAGTGATGACTAAAACGGTCAGGGGCTTTCTGAATAGGATCGCTCGGCGTCCGGAAAGGATTGGTCAGCCCAGGTAGTGAGGAGGGGGACACGCCTCTCCACATTTTCGACGTCAGGGATCCTTCAAAGCGGAGCCGCGAGATCACTGAGCCTCCGTCAGGGAGGTCTTGCTCCTCTGCACCTTCCCTATGGCCTCTGTCAGGTGGTCCAGGATGGGAGAATGAATGATGATCATGAGAATAGAAGGGGAAAAAGAAAGAGAGAAGAGAAAAAGAGAGAGAGAGAGTAAGAAAGAGGCGTGAAGGACGACACAGATGGACGAGAGAGAAATGGAGAGGTAAGAAGCGAGAGATAATGTGTGAATATTACAGAAATTTCCTGGAAATTGATGAGTGATATGAAATGAGAGCGATAAAAGAGAATAGGAATTATTGAACCGACGGTGGGGAAATAAGTGTGAGAGGTGAGGGCAGGTAAGGAGTTCAGCCTCAACCAGGAAGTGGACGGGAAAAGGAAAAGGCCAAAAGAAAATGTAGAAATTAAAGAAGAGACACACAACGTTTCCATCACATGATTCCAGTTAAGATAAAGAAAATGAGAACTAAATGACGCTAGACAGTTGAGAGCGTAGATTAAAATTTAGAAAGTTAGAGTCAGGGACAAAGGCGCTGGTTTAATGATACTGTGTTCAAATCTTCGTAATTATCGAGTATTCATATTATGGGTTTAAGGACGTGTGTGTGACCTCAGAGACAATGTATGTGTTTCTGATTACGGTTCACGAGATTGAGGATGGCTTAATGATGATTGATGGGTAGATGGACATATACCATCTCTCTCTCTCTCTCTCTCTCTCTCTCTCTCTCTCTCTCTCGAGAGAGAGAGAGAGAGAGAGAGAGAGAGAGAGAGAGAGAGAGAGAGAGAGACCTGAATATGACCGAGATGAAGGAAGGGCGAGGAGAAGAGAGTGAGGTGGTGTGGTGTTGGCTGACGTGAGCTGTGGTGCTGGGAAGATGGGAATAAACGTAAACATGTGCTGAGACAAACCACGAAAGACGCAGGAAGACCAAGAGAGAGAGAGAGAGAGAGAGAGAGAGAGAGAGAGAGAGAGAGAGAGAGAGAGGATAGATCATATTTTCCATGAGAATACAGAAAAGAGGGGTTGGGCCGCGGTGGCAATGCAAAGGATGAGGTTTGAGGCTCGAGGGAACCGTTTCGTGACACCGTAAAGCGTGGTAACATGATGAAGTGAGCAACCTGAAGACCGCTTGACGTGAAGTGTGAGAAATGGACATTAGAACAGAGAGAGAGAGAGAGAGAGAGAGAGAGAGAGAGAGAGAGAGAGAGAGAGAGAGAGAGAGAGAGAGAGAGAGTGGAAGAGGTTGTGGCCAGAGGAGAATGAGACTGAAGAAGAGCGAGAGGGTACTAAGACCTTGTTGGAGGTTAAGGGGCTAGTTTAGACCCTGGGGTAGTCAGGCTACTGCCGGGGGTGAGGGCTGGTGTAACCTAACCTGGACTACTGCCGGGGGTGAGGGCTGATGTAGCCTAACCTGGACTACTGCTGGAGGTGAGGGCTTGGTGTTGTAGACTCTGGGGTGGTCAGGCTACTGCTGGGGGTGTGGGCTAGTGTAGCCTAACCTGGACTACTGCTGGGGGTGAGGGCTTGGTGTTGTTGACCCTGGGGTGGTCAGAAGAGAGAAAAAACGGCATGTAAGGTCTTACTCTGATTTCTGGCTCGTACTGGAAAGGCTCAGAGCTAGAGGTTGGATGAACCAACAATCCAACTTCCTAAAGCAAAACTTGTTCACGTTCACTGCGAAGATAACAAGGCAATTCGTCTTGATAGCAATGGGACGTAACAGACGCAGCTTAGAAAACGTGAGGTGCTGCTGCTAGTGTTGTGGAAGAAGAAGGTATGTAATGACGAAGTGATACTGACCAGATTTTCTCTTAAGAAAAGGAGAAAGAGGAAGGTGGATTAAGATTTTTTTTTTCTTTTGACTCGCAGATGGCATTTGACATGACCCTCAAAGGCAGCTGGTGTAAGATATATCTAAGCTTCCCCGGTGCTGAAAGTAAAGGTTTCCGGCAAATATATTGAAGGTTTCATGTCTCTGGACTGTCAGACGGACTTCTGCAGTTGATTATAATAAATATTTTCCTGAAAGTCTTTGTGAGATGAGAGTCTCTTGATACAGTCAGGACGATACAGGTTACAGGAATACATAGTTTTTTTTCCGGTCAGTGTATATTGCGAGGATGATATAGAAGGCTGCAGGAATATATAGAGGGTTTCTTGGTTAATGTATATTACGAGGATGATTATATAGAAGGTTGCAAAAGTAGATGGAGGGTATCTCGGTCAGTGTTCGTATACCATTAGGATTATGGAAGGAAGGAAAGAATATATAGAAGGAGTCCCGAATAACCAGTGTAGAGGAGGTGGAGGTCAGTGTTCGTATACCGTCAGGATTATGGAAGGAAGGAAAGAATATATAGAAGGAGTCCCGAATAACCAGTGTAGAGGGAGAGGAGGAGGAGGAGGAAGATAAGGATTAAGGTGGTGTAAGGGGCTGAGGGATTTTGGACATATAAAGGAATAATCGCGTTACCTGTTTGCGAGCGGCCCATCTCCTTCCCAGTCCGATATATTTATCACTTTTCTTTCTTTGTCGGTTTATACATTTTTTTCGGCTCCTCCTCTATCGTCACCGTGGTCGATCATATTCTGTCCACCGCTGCTTCCGCAACGGCTTCCATAAAAGCTATTTATCGTCTGTCGTATTCTTCACCTCCGGATCCAAGACCACTTTTCCCTTCTCCGGCCTCTCTCTGTTTGCACATGATCCGTCCCGCTCACCTTGGCGTTCTCACACCTGTGCTCCTTTCACGTCTCCTTCCTGGCTCAACTCTGCCTCCCACCATCACTTCACAGTGACCCACTCGCCTCCTCCTCCTCCTCCTCTCCTTCCCATCTCCCACCGTCTCTTCCTCTCCTCCTCCGCATCACACAATGACCCACTCTCTCACTTAACTATTCTCGCTTCCCACAGTTATTCACTACACCTTCCAGCGAGAGCAGACCACCCTGGGTCGCTTCCTGCGGGCCACAGTTGAGGGAGGGAGACAGACCCCAAGATGAACTGAGGCTACGTCCACAGTTTCCTCATCATTGTCTTCCAGACCACTCGACGCCCCTCGCTCGCACAGCACCGTCTCTATAACGTCCCCGGTGTTCGATGATCCTTCATGATGTAAATAATTCACTCCTGAGAGACCAAGCTCGTTATGATGGTCCCATATACATATATTTATCTTATATCTTGCTATTCGTTCTTACCGTGAATCCGTATCACAGTGCATGGATGTGGCATTAGATGCTACGTTAAATCCCCTACTTTGTGGGTACATCTGGTGGAGCAGAAAATTCTGTAAACACAAATCATGAACTTCCTTTTCCTCCCTCCTTTGCCACCGTTTCCTAAAGTTTAATCGACTCTGAAATCCTCCAGACTCATCTTTCCTGGAAGCCCGTGGGAAAAACTCGGGCCTGGTCATCTTGGGAGAAGGCGGGCCATTGTCACCCACCGGAAGGGCCTGTGTCTGGGGGGCGTGTGGCCTGCCGCACACACCTCGGCCCTTCCAGTGGTCAGCGATGGGGGCAAGGGAGAGACATAGCGGGAACCGGGAATACATAAGTTTGAGATTCATAATGAGTGACGCTTTGAAAACATCAGTCTGTTCTTTGGTCAAGTCTCAGGCCGTGAGAACGTAGCTGGACGTTATGTCTATCCACAGATGTCATTGAATTGACGAGTTACGAAAAGATGTTGAGGATGTGTATATATATATATATAGCACGTAAACTGAAAGTGGTCAGTAGATGGAATGAGAACGAACTGGAGTATCAAATGAGAAGTTAGCAGTCTAGAATCCCACCTCGGTGACATCTGCGGCAGCAAGGGAGCATATGACTTACGACCTGATCGTGTTATGGTGACGATAACACAGGTGATGAATGGTAGGGTTCCTCAACACTAAGCTCTTGTACACCACTCGTTTCCGCCTTGCACTGGGGCCATGTTCTGTCCTTCTCACCCGAGAAAAGATGATGTTAAGAGCGAGTTAGACTTGGAATATAGTAACATTAAAAGGAAATACAAGTGTTTAGATTACTCTAGATTACAAACAAAATAATGTTTAGTTGTAATCGGTAGATATTGGAAGAGTGTTGACATCGTATATTCAATGTACGTGCGTATAATCGCTTTCTTTTTCCCATATGTGTCTATTTCTTCCTTTTAGAAGACAGACGAATGACGCCGAAGAAGAGCCAACCATACCTCTATACTTGTAGTGTGTGTGTGTGTGTGTGTGTGTGTGTGTGTGTGTGTGTGTCTGTGTGTGTGTGTGTGTGTGTGTGTGTGTGTGTGTGTGTGTGTGTGTGTGTGTGTTCTCACCCACTCAGCAACTCACCCATCACAGACGGTCCCATTACCAACCTGCTCTCACATCACCCATCATGCGCTCTACCATACAACAAACACCCCAGCATACTGCATAGAAGACCCTGCTCAGCAACACACCCTCCGTCCCCACACTACACCACAGACCTTACGCCAGTCACCATACACACACACCACTGCTTCATCACAGATGACCATACACCCTGCACCACCAGCTCCACACCACTCACCTCCCTGTTTCGGCCGCCATGTACCATCAGACATTCACCGTACACTGTCACACCCACCATCACCATACTCGCTCATCACCCAACCTGCACTGACTACACAAACACCCATCGCATCACCGCCACCACCCGCACCACCTCTGCCACCACACACTACCACACTGCCACCCCACACAACACACTTCAGCCGCCCCGCCCACCCACCCACTGCCACCCACACCACACAGCACCACCGCCCCGCCCACCCGCTGCCACCCACCACACACACCTTCCCCATCTGTCGATCCGGTGTCCTTCATCCTGCTGTAGATCAGGTTTTAAAGAGGCTATGAATAGCCGAGCGAAGCGAACCTTGGCGGTGGATCGTGACGCGGGCGCTGTGTGCTGGCCATACGCTGTATAGCCACACCATGTTAACCACATGTATGATATAAGGAGGCCAGTATATTACGGGGGAGGAGGAGGAGGGGAAGAGCTGTGGAGTGTATCTATGTGTGTGTGTGTGTGTGTGTGTGTGACTGTGACCGCTGGGCTGTGGTGAAGTAGTGTGTAGAATAAAGTGTTGCAGCTGATGTGTTGTCTGGAGTGTTACATCTTCAGTGCGTTATGGAGTGTTACATCTGTTGTGTCCTGGAGTTTTACAGCTCAAGTGTCACGTATACTGCAGACCGTAATAAGAATAAGGGTCGGTGTGATACATCATTTAAAACGTGGAATAAAGAAAGAAGAACGAGGGATGCCTTGAAGCCATCTTAGAAGACGACATATCTAGATATTCTTTAAATTTGTTTTGTTTTAGTGTTAGTGTTTCCGAGGCGTAGAACTTCAGTTTTTCTTGACTTCGTCGACTTTCTTTTACAATGACTCAACAGCCGTTAGTTCCTTCCTTGACTCGCTCAACCTCACATACCCCACCGCTAAGACACAGACCGCTTGCGCCTAACTTGATGACGGCTGAGTTTTGATGATGATCTGTCTTCACTCGCGCAGCGTAAAGATGGGGTCCAACAAACGTCAAACTCTCTCTCTCTCTCCCCATATTGCTCATGCAGGTACTCCCACATGCTCCGTTTATACCATGTAAGTTCTCTAAGGTACCAGTGTGGTACAGCTGTTACAGAAGAGTTACTTTGTAAGAGAAACTGCACCGTGCATCTGTTTTCGAGGCTCGGTCTCCCGCACCGTCGCTTGTCATAGAGATGAGACGTTACAGTTAGCTGGTGCTTCCACACTCACAGGGATGGTATGAGGTAAGCGCGGAAGGCAAAGACGAGATGTTCCAAGTGTTTGTCGTGTTTTAAGCCCTTGAGAAAGACTGGACGACGCTTCTAAACCACGACGATACGATCCTTGAGCACGACGGTACGACCCTGATCAAGCGCGACGATGCGGTCGTTGAGCATAGCGGTATACGACCTTTGGTTACGATGACCTGGCCTCTATCCGGTCCATCATATAACTGAGGGTCGTATCGTCGTGTTCATGTGTCTTACCATCGTGTTCAAGGGTCGTACCGTCGTTTTCAAGAGTTGGGCCATCCTGCTCAAGAGTCGTGAAGTCGTGTTCGAGGGTCGCACCGTCGTGTTTAAGGGTCGCACCGTCGTTTGCAAGAGTCGAACCGTCGTGTTTAAGGGTCGTACCGTCGTGTTCAAGGGTCGCAACGTCGTGTTCAAGGGTCGAACCGTCGTGTTTAAGGGTCGCACCGTCGCGTTCGAGGGTCGCACCGTCGTGTTTAAGGATCGTACCGTCGTGTTCAAGGGTCGCACCGTCGTGTTCAAGGGTCGCACCTTCGTGTTCAAGGGTCGCACCGTCGTGTTCAAGGGTCGCACCATCGTGTTTAAGGGTCGTACCGTCGCGTTCAAGGGTCGTACCGTCGTGTTCGAGGGTCGTACCGTCGTGTTCAAGGGTCGTACCGTCATGTTCGAGGGTCGTACCGTCGTGTTCAAGGGTCGCACCGTCGTGTTCAAGGGTCGCACCGTCGTGTTCAAGGGTCGCACCATCGTGTTTAAGGGTCGTACCGTCGCGTTCAAGGGTCGTACCGTCGTCTTCGAGGGTCGCACCGTCGTGTTCAAGGGTCGTACCGTCGTGTTCAAGGGTCACAACGTCATGTTCAAGGGTCGTACCGTCGTGTTTAAGGGTCGAACCGTCGCGTTCGAGGGTCGTACCGTCGCGTTCAAGGGTCGTACCGTCGTGTTCGAGGGTCGCACCGTCGTGTTCAAGGGTCGCACCGTCGTGTTCAAGGGTCGCACCGTCGTGTTCAAGGGTCGCACCATCGTGTTTAAGGGTCGTACCGTCGCGTTCAAGGGTCGTACCGTCGTGTTCGAGGGTCGTACCGTCGTGTTCAAGGGTCGTACTGTCATGTTCGAGGGTCGCACCGAAGTGTTTAAGGGTCGTCCCATCGCGTCATTCTCACGGATCGCCCAGTCCGACGTCGTACTGGATTGGGGGGGGGGGGGGGCTTTAACACTCATTTAAATCATTGAATCATTTGGTCCAATTAACCAATTTAACAGCTTCATTATCACACTAGGGGAGAGGGTGGGAGGGAGAGAGAGAAAAAAAACATGTCACATACACCGGTGATGCCTCGTACCTGAAGTGCCGGGCTAACACATCACCATCAAGCCGTGGAGACACTTGCATGACTCCTCCTCCTCCTCCTCTTCCTCCTCCTCTTCTTCTTCTTCTTCTTCTTCCTCCTCCTCCTCCTCCTCCTCCTCCTCCTCCTCCTCCTCCTAGTCCTCCTCCTCCTCCTCCTCTTCCTCCTTCTTCTCCTCCTCCTCCTCCTCCTCCTCCTCCTCCTCTTCTTCTTCCTCTTCCTCCTCTTCCTCATCTTCCTCTTCCTCCTCATCCTCCTCAAACATGATTGTCCACACACACACACACGACCAACTCGGGCACCAGGAATGAGCGACAAGTCTCCCTCCGCCATAAAAGCGAAGGCAGAGCATGCCGGTGCCTCCATAAACCAGGAATAAATGACTGGCGGTAAATAGGAGTGTCTCCGTTTATTTCTTAAAGCTCGGGGTGGTAACGGCCGTTGACCACTGTTACCCTGATGGGTCCCGACTGTTACAAGCGCATGTTTATTCGCTCCCTTTGATTGTTATGTTCACAATCGGCTTCATCACCGGACACTAACATCCAATTGACCTCATGTAATTCAGGGTTTCCCCCCTTTCCCCCTCCCGCCTCCTCCCCTCTGGCTTGTTTATACCGGCCGTAAGTCAGAATTCAATAATGTTAACAGCACTGTTGGAGTCGATGGATTTTGCCACCAAATTATTTTACACTTGAGTTATATTGATAATATTTATTTTCAGAGGGAGGGAGGAGGGAGGAGGATGGAGCGAGATCAGCTCTGGCTGGCTGGCTGGCTCGTTGTTAATTGAATTCTAACGTAGTTTGAGGACGTTATCTAGACTGTGAGTGACTCGGCCACAGTTCCTTTGAATTATCCTCCTGTGTACAAGGCCTTGGTTAGCCACCGTTCAGTCAGGATGTTGTCAGCGTCTGGTCTCTCGCTCGTCTTCATCCCTGAACACTTCACATCACATCACCCACCTGGCTACTCGTGCAGCTGGTATTCTGAAGAGGAGGCACCAATGTATATATATATATATATATATATATATATATATATATATATATATATATATATATATATATATATATATATATATATATATATCTTTCTTGTATCTCCCCTGATGATGTGATTATTACACGAAAGTGCACTTGGGAACTTATCGTGTTTCATTTCTCCCCATGGACTCACAGGAATATATTGAAAGACGTATTTTATCTCGTGTTTTGAATATTCTTGATATGATAGTGGAGTGAAATTCATTTTAGATTTACTCAATTAGTTCCTGTTTTAACCATGATTCTTTAATGTATATTACAAATTCCAGAGCTTGATTCATTAATTCTTGTACGAGGGAAGATTGGGTAAAAAGTCTGTCATCGTTATGTTAATGACTCTTCGGGCAATTAGTGACCAGAAGGTGCTGAATTGATGGACTATTATGAGTCAACCATCAGTTGGACTGGATATTGGGCGCTATCACCGACAGACAGGTCAACCACCTCCTTCAACAAGCCCTATTCTCACGAGTATCGCTGAAGTGTCGGTCAAGCAACGGACGTGTGTGTGTGTACGTAAGCGCCTGAGGACCGTATGCGGTGTGAGGCAGGTAGATCGTGTGACTGATAACCATAATAAGTTTGGCAGTAAGAGCAGTGTGATTGAGAGAACTGACCAGGGTGTGCTGAGATGGTTTGGTCAGATGGAGAGGATGAGTGAAGAAAGACTGACGAAAGAAGATCTACCTGTCTGAAGTTTGGTGAGCGTGGGGGTAAGGGGGAATGGGAGGGGTCAAAAACGCTTTGGGGTATCGGGACTTGAATGTTTAGGATGATAAGATACGTTCATGGGGTAGAGTGAATTGGATTGTCGTGGAATGTGTGTGTGTGTGTGTGGCCAGTAGGCTGAGGCTGAACCGTATCATACGAAGTGGTCGAGGTAAGCCATGGGGTAAGTAGTGGATGAGTGCAAATGAGGACGTTGTTCTTTCGTTCCTGACGCCGCCGAGCTCAAGCGGGAGAAGCTATATATATATATATATATATATATATATATATATATATATATATATATATATATATATATATATATATATGACGCTAACCTCATGTATTAGTGTACCAGGACCCGTATAATATTTCCCCAAGACGCCGTGAGAAGGCTGAGAAAGTTAGCGTGTGGAGGAGGTCATCAGGAGGAGGAGGAGGAGGTGGTGGCGTCGCCGTGGGCCGGGATCATTATAACCTTTCTCCTCCTCCAGTAACTGGTAAACCCCGGTAATCCCGACCTTATCTTCGTTAATGATGTGGGGCACAGTCTGGCGACAATGGCCCCGGTCCACCGGCGGGTCCGCCGCGGTCTTCGGCGGTCTGGAGGATTGTGGAGGTGGTGGTGCACTCTCTCTCTCTCTCTCTCTCTCTCTCTCTCTCTCTCTCTCTCTCTCTCTCTCTCTCTCTCTTGCTGTCTCGCGGCTGCTGGTTAAGCTGCCTTTGGCCAGCTCCTTAATATTTTTTTTCACTCTTTTTTCCTTCGTTTCTTTATAGGAGTTCCCACGGCTTCTTCAGGGAGGTGGTTTATGTACGCGGGCTCGGGCGAGCTGCCGGGCGGGCGGGCGGGCGGGGTGAATGTTGGCGGTAGCAGGAGGTTGGTGTGGTGATTTCGTCAGCAAGGGTGGTGAGTGTAGCGTTAGCGAGGAGTGGTGAGTGTGGCGTCAGCAGAGGGAGGTATAAGTGTGGTGTCAGGAGGGGCTGCTGAGTGTGGTGTCAGGAAGAGTGTGGCTCGTGTTGCGCTGGACGTTCCTCTTTGGCGCTCTAGAGATCCACAGTCAGCACACCAGAAGGTTTTATATAGTGAGAAAGTTACACGTACCTCATAAGAGACGGACCAGGTTAGGTTGGCTTTGTGTGCAGAACTGCTGAGTGGAGTGTGTGGAGAGTGAGTTGACGTTACATAGGTAATTGACTGGCAAGCAAGACTCGTATGACGAGGCATTAAGAACCAGCGCAGCGCTAAGCAGTAAAAGATTAGTCTCGCTTGCTTTTAAGGGGAAGAAGAAGAAGAAAAAAGAAAGGCATTATACTTATCTCGAACAGTAATGTCTAAAAAATCTTTTGCTTACGAAAATTTCAATACGTTTAATTTGCCTGTTATTCTCGCGATGACCAGTGAGTGTGAGGGGAATAAAATCATATCATATTGTATAATCTTATTTTTCACTTGATATTTAGGACATTTCAGTTATATGTAGAAAATATGCATTTTGCAGTGGGCTTAGGGATAACGGAGTTCTGACGTCATACGTCAATACTTAGTGTGTAAGTAAACATCTGGTGACTCATTTTATCTCCACATCTATCACTCACACCCCGGGCGCCGTGAGTGGCCAGAGGTGAGGGGTGGCTCATACTGACGAACAGATTGAGAGAGGGAGCAAGAGGGAGGTTCCTTCCAGCCTATGTGCTGGTAGTTTCACATCTCATGTAAACGATGATGGCTGGATAATGACGACATTATTGAGTGTGGTGTAGACGATAAGCTTCCTGTCCAAGAGGATCATTGGTCATTCCTAAAGGTCAGCCCGGGTCACATAGGTAGTCGTTCATCCAAGAAGGTCACCCCGGGTCACATAGATAGTCGTTCATCCCAGAAGGTCACCCCGGGTCACATAGATAGTCGTTCATCCCAGAAGTTCAGTCCGGGTCACAAAGCCTAGTGGCTCATCCCAGGTCACATTGGGTCACATAGGTAGTGGTTCATTCAAGAAGGTCACCCCGGGTCACATAGGTACTGGCTCATCCTCGAAAATCAGCCCATTTCACAGAGCCTATTGGCTCATCCTAGGGCAAACCGGGTCACATAGGTACTGGCTCATCCCACAAGTTCAGCTAGGGGGTCACAGTGGGTGTACAAGGGCATCATGTATAACCCACACGTCTTCAGGTCTTTCATCAGCCCTACGCCAGACCTGATGACTGTTTCGTACCTGCTTCATCGAGTCGTGCATGCACATGAGACTGAAACGTCCCCCTTGCGTTCCAGGACCCTCCCGGGCCAAAGCATTTTTAAGGACTACATTTTCAAGAAGTTTCGTCGATAATGTGTTGGAGATTTCTTCGGCAGCTGTTGATGGGCTTGCCATACCAGCAGGTCTACAGGAGACCTATTACGTCGTAATTCATTATAGATGATTAGGTATGACACAGGTGAATACTTCACCGAGATAGCGTCTCCATTCTCAAACCCTGTAGACTGACATTTTAAGGTACGTAAAGATATGCGACGATTCTTCATTAACAGGTAACATTTTAGCTGTTCCCGTAACGCGTCTCCTGCCAACAGTATTGTTTAGCTGCTCCCGTAACACCTCAGTGCTTGCTGTAACGTTTTGGCCGCTGCCGGTATGTATGTGTGTATGTGTGCGTGTGTGTGTGTGTCTCATGCCACGCCGCCACGCTCCCCTTCGCCCCCCTCCCTCGACCAGGAATGTGGCGGGCCACACACAACACTTGAAGGTCGTGGCGGCTTCGTAGCTACTAGACCCCGGTGACGTCATTATGGTCATAATGCCTCAGGTGGCAGTGAGGACGTACTATATATCCTCCTGGTGGGTGGGTCAGCCAGCCAGCAAGCTGGTCCTGTCATACGCCATTAGTCATCCTCCTGAAAGATCCGTACTATGATATGACACTCTACCATACAGTGGCACAGTCATGACAGATGACACGACACGTAACACAGTAGATACCCAGTGACACTTGTGTCGCTCTATATTGACAGGAAGCAGTGACGACAGGGTGTCACTGCCAGGGAACGCAGTGACACCCAGGAACACTGACGGTAAAAAAAGATTTAGTGCCAAGTGACACTGAGAAGGAACGATGAATGTGTAGAAAAGTGAAGGTATTGCTCGAATGGTGGATCATATATCACCAGTTAATTTATATCAATTGTTTTCCCCTTCTTGCAGTCTTTGATTCAACCATCCCTCTTCTGAGGCCATTTAGGTAAGGGAACTAACGTATAGGACCGAGGAAAGAAAAAAGAAAAATGGAACCCCTCCTTCCAACTCACATTTAGCTTTCTTGTCTACTTTGAATTCGTTTTAAGTATCTCACCCGTGAGGAGAAGCTCTCCTTCATACGAGTGTAAGGGCGACAAACTCTCACTGCCTCGTCTGTCTGGTCTCCTACAGCTGTCTGTCTGTATTACCTCATCTTCCTGTTTTCTTTCTGAAACAGTCGTGGCAGAGAATGGTTTGAGTGAAACCCGTGAATGTCCGGGACATTCATGAAGCAGTGTGAGAGTCGACCCTGAAGTAAAATATTATTGAAGCTGGTGACAAAACGTAAATTAAAGCTCGATTTTTATAAGTGACACATTTAAGTGAATCATGATAGTAGAGGTTACTGACTTAAGTAAACCTACTGCATATGACACTGAAGCGCTTCGGTAAAGCTGAACCACATCGGTGAAACATTGAACCATTCGTCAAGGTTCACTGTATATGTAACCCATTTTCTTTAATGAATATATCTTTCTTGAAGGATAACTTAGGTTTTGCTGGAGACTGGAGAGATTCAAGTGAGGTTCGAGAGCTTATAGTTTTGTGAGGTAGGTTCGCCTGTATTGATCATTATATATATCCCATCTAGGAAGCCTTAGAGTACCACACCAAACACGTTCATGTACTCTAGAGTTCGCAAGTTCATGATCGCAAGTTGGAAGTTGATGATGACACATTGTGGTCCCCCTTCGGCAGCGAAGTGTGGATGACACCCACTCGTTCTCGTCCTCCGTACTGAGGAGCAGCGTCTGTGGTGGGAAACACCGCTGTGAAGTGGTCTGTGGCGCCGGCACACTCTGGTGGCAGCATCTATAGTGGACCACACGACCACCACCACCAACCTCCCCTCCTTCCTCCCTCCTCCCCATCGTTGAAGCACCGTGCTGTTATGAAGGGAAAACCCATAAAAGAAATGTGTCCCTGATTACTTATTCGCAAGTGATGTGTGTTTGTGTGTCGTACGCACTCGGTCGTGTAGTGACGTTGACTCGTAACAGAAGAGGGTATGTAACGCATGGGTGAGTAACCCCTGAGTAACGCGGGGAGTGGGTAGGGGAGATATTATAACCCGTGTGATCAAGGTGGTGTATTCCAGCAACACTGTGGGAGAGTCGAGTGTTACTTGTGATGTTGTGGACACCGTTCATCGTCCCCAACCAGTATTGCTCTAGGCCAAGCATGCAGCAGCGAGCTAGTGGCTCGTAATTTTGATACTGATGTGTATAGAAGAATGCAAATTGCTATAGACACTCTGGGACCCCCTTTTTTTTCAAGGCTGTTTGTGATAATTGAGGAGATCAGAGACAAATGTAGACCCATCATGATGTGGAGAAAGTTAAAGAAAATATAACTATAAATGTCAAGGAAAAAAATGCAAAACCCCTTTTCTAAGACTGAATCGCATGTTAAGTCAATGATGGGCGTTACGATCGCGTTTTTTACGATCTCTGACGTGTGTTTTGTCGCGTTCGACAATTTTTAAACTTTTTTAAGATTTCATATTTTGCTCACATACCATCTTAGATGGTTTTTAAACAACAAAACCAGGTTTTGTATATATATATATATATATATATATATATATATATATATATATATATATATATATATATATATATATATATATATATGCACCACTTACTCAAAAGCCGACAAACACCTGGACGTGTGATTTTGAATCGTAATTTAATAAAATCCCACAATTACCACCCTGACAAGCCACAAAAGACCACGGACCCACTAACAGGCTAATTGTTGAGCAAATTGGTCCGCGCTCCTCGCTCAGTGGACCAATTGTCGACCGGGCTTTGTGGTGCTGGCGGCGGCCTCTGGCAATCCCGCGGGTCTCGCCACCGCCGCCCCTCCTCCTCTACCACCACACCACCACCTCACCACCACGTAAACCGCACCTGCGGAACCATTACCTGGTCTCCCTGGCGATCCACGGTAAAATCCACGTCTGGTACGCAAGATGAATTTACCTGGATCATTTCATCAAGACGAAAAGGACTAGAGAGTTGGTGATAATGAGAGTCGTTAGTGTGTGTGTGTGTGTTGGAGTGGATTATCTGTCGGCAGTGTAGCCCCCTCTCTCGTTCGAGGAGGACCTCCTTCATCCAATTTACCGGGAGGGTCACAAGTAGGCCACCCGCAACACACAATAGCTACCACCCTGATCCCCCGCCCGCTACACTGAGCAGGTCAAAGCCTCGCTTGAGGAGGTAGAGGTAAGCAGGGAGCAGGGTCTGTGTGTGTGTGTGTAATGACCATTGGTATACAATGCAGGGAGGGAATACAACTCTCATAGGGTCCCATCTCCACATTTCTTCACTACCCTACCTTTTAGAACTCCGGTAAACTTACATCATTCACAGTTTGATTATCTAGTTAATTCCAGTCATCTACCATGATGTCATCAGATCTTTTTTTTTTGCATCTTACTAATTTCCCGTGACCTCCGGTTGTTCTCTCTCTCTCTCTCTCTCTCTCTCTCTCTCTCTCTCTCTCTCTCTCTCTCTCTCTCTCTCTCTCTCTCTCTCTCTCTCCTAAAGATTGTGATGATCAAGTCGGCCATTACTTTTCTCTCATCCATTGCATGCAACTTATCTCTGTTGCTGTTGTGTGTGTGTGCCTTAACCCAAACATGAGAAGCATTTCCTAGTTCTGGCTCACGCTCTGAACGGGTTGCTGAACATTATCTTATCAGTGTACTTAAAAACCTCATCTGATAACTTGCCAGCATTCACCTCATCTGCCATACGGTTCTCTGCGTTGGGGTTCTGGCGGAAGTGTTGAGGTACATTGTCGACTCCCAAGTCAACACAGTAGATTCCTGGAGGGCATTGCCTGCGAGATGATACACGCACAGTCTCTTTTCACCGTAGCTTATCCTCATAACTTTACATTATAGCCGGGTTGGCTTTCATCACACTTTAGGCCAAACTATGGAGATTGTCTAGATCCCCTTGTAAGTTGGTGCAGTCCTTATCTTTCTTTACTTCTCTCACCACCACTGCATCATCCGCAAACCTATTCAGAGGGAGAAGTCCTGTACTTTTGACAAATCCTTTTCATGTGTGTGTGTGTGTGTGTGTGTGTGTGTGTGTGTGTGTGTGTGTGTGTGTGTGTGTACAGGCATGTTTGACATTGATTTAGATGATGCTATTTCATTGTGTCTTAAGACCTAATATACATTAGTTTTGATGATACTCATTTTACCATTGTGGTTGTAGCTTAACTACCACTGTATATGCTACATTTCTGTCATTGCCTATCTGTGACCTAGTTTTGATTAAGTGCTGATATGATTATATTAACTTGTTTTTCCATTTTGTTAAATTGTAATATAACTATAGATGTTTGTTGATCTAGTGTCAGCCCGCTGTTTTAATGGATCATTATTTGCACGCGTGGCTGTTTCGTCGTAATGGTATCATTTAAATCGCCACTGTGTTGGCCATACTGTCTTAACTACACTTAGTCTTGGTCCTCTGGCCACGCAGAGTGAGAGCATCGCGCAGGTCAGTCCCCAATTGAGCATTTCTGAGAGTGGAG
The DNA here is from genome assembly GCF_036320965.1 of Panulirus ornatus. Classification (NCBI taxonomy): domain Eukaryota; kingdom Metazoa; phylum Arthropoda; class Malacostraca; order Decapoda; family Palinuridae; genus Panulirus; species Panulirus ornatus. The sequence continues at coordinate 18,440,808 of NC_092255.1, read as the reverse complement.
TCACGGGTGGTGAGGGAGGGAATGAGTGAGTGAGGACGCTTGGTGGCTGTCTACCTGTAGGGTGATACTGTAGCCTGTGGGTCGCCCTGGTACTTGGTGGCGGTGGGGGTCGTCTCATGAAGCTGTGGTACCTGCCTAATCCACAGCTGGCTGGCCCCTCCTCCTCGTGCTCCTCCTCACGTGTGCATCGCAACTGCTTCAGATCACAGCTGTGGCTTCTCCTCCCCCGTCAACCATCCAGGCACTTCCCCTCCCTCACCCTTCCTCCTACAACCCTCTGACCAAGTTCCCCCGCCACCACACACTGATTCACTTCCCATCTCTCTCTCTCCCCCTCCGCCTTCCTCATTGGCCTCCATTCCACCTCCGCCCCCGCCATCTAGCCTCCCAAACGGCCCTCCCACGGCCGTGCTCGCCCTGGATGAAATATGACGTGTCTACCACAATAACTCCGTCCTGGCGAGTGGTGTAATCCCTGACACTCAGGGACAAGTTACCTGCACGAAGACAAAGGCAGCGACGAGGGTCCTGGCGGCCGACCAGTGTGCGCCCAACACGCACCCTCCTGTGTGGCGATACTAGCCTCCTGGTGCCTCCTGTTGGTCCATGTGAGGGCCGGCTGTAGTGCCTCTTGCTGGTCTAGTGAGGGCTAGATGGCTGTGATCCTCTTGATGACCCAGTTAGGATCTAGCTGGCTTTGGTTGTGGATCATACAGGGTGCTGGTCAAGCTGTAATCTAGCCGTAGTTAGATGGAATACTCTAATAAACTCGACGTTGATCTCTTGAAATTATAAACAAATTATTGAGGTTTCTGTTATCAGTCTCGTCTAATGAATAATAGATTGGCAGGTACTCATCACTGAGTATTTTTGAAGGACTTGGCCTAGCCTCTGCTCGTCTGTTTTTACCTCAGACCTCAAGAGTACCTTCGGTGGAGCGGATCTTTTTTAATCGTCCAGATGTTACAGTCACATGTGCATTATTGTTCTATGTGACAGCAGTTGGCAGGTTTGTCCTCCGTCTCGCCTCAGGTCTGTAGTTTCCTTAACACTGTCGTCAAGAAATGTCGTAAGTTTAGCGTCTGCGTCAGCCACACATACCACTTTATATCGTAGCGGCTTCGGGAGCCATGGATCCACCGCCCGAGACACGGCATCTACGTACACCTCACACCTCTCATCCCTCCCACGCCTTCTCCTGACACTTGCCATCCCTCACACCTCCTCCCATACCCCACAACCACTTCCCATACCCATCCTGACACCTCCTATCCCCCTCTCTCCCACGCCGTCCCTGACACTTACCACCCCACCCTAACATCACCTCCCACACCGACCCTGACACCTCCCATCCCTCAATCCATCTTCCATCCCATCCCTCCCACGCCATTTCCTTATATCTTCCACCCCTCAACCATCTCCCATGCCTTCCCTGACACTTCCAACCCCTCAATCCATCTTCCATCCCATCCCTCCCACGCCATCCCCTTATATCTCCCACCCCTCAACCATCTCCCATGCCTTCCTGAGACCTCCCACCCCTCCAGTCATCATCTCCCACGTCATCCCTGTCATCCCAAACACCTCCCACTCATATTCTGAAGGTTTTTTGTAATTCGGTAGGAATTCGTGATATATGCCACTGACATCCTGGGAAAAAAAAAACCCACAAGAGGCGTGTGCGAGGAATATAGCTGTGGTTGGAGCTGCAGGGGGGGGGAAAGAACGTGGGGGAGATTTAGCTGTTGTTAGAACTGCGAGAAAAGCACGTGCGAGAGTTATAGCTGTTGTGGGAGCTGCAAGGAAAGCTTGTGGGAGAGACTGGACAGACGTGGGAGCTGCAAGAAAAGTGTGAGGAAGAGATTTAGGTGTTGTGGGAACCAGAAGGGAAGAACGTGAAGGAGGAGAGTTTTGCTGCTGTTGAAGCAGGATGATATGTACGTTCCGCAGCTTTGGATGGCAGTATTAAGAAAAGTTTTAGCTTCTGTTGTGTCATCTGGACTACTGGAGGACATATTAGCTGTTGTGGATGCTGACATGCAGGTGTGTGGTACAGTTTTAGTTGTGGGAAGTGGAAAGCCACAGTGTGGGGAAGGTTCAGTCTGATGTTGTGGGAGATACCGAGTGCAGCTCTGTGGGTAGGGTCTAATCAGCTTTTGTGGGAGATGTAAGTTAACAGTGTGGGAGTGGTTAAGTGAGCTGTTGTGGGCGATGCAAAGCAGCATTGTGGGAAACGTTTAGTCAGCTGTTGTGGGAGACTTAGTGTTTCTGTCTGGGACATATCTACTCAGCGGTTGTGGGAGATGCAAGACAGCAGTGTTGTCTAGGGATCAACAAGTGAAGTATGTGGGAGAGATGGAGTCAGAATGTTGAAGGACGTGCGGGAGAGGTACGTGGGAGAGGAAGCTGGGAGAGTGGGTGAGAGTGGATTCGTCAGGTTATGGCGTGAGTTGCAGAGGCGAACGTGGGAGATATATAATCAGACTCTTAAGGAAGCTTCAAGTGGTGTGTGGGAGGTGTTTCATTTGTTTATTTTGGAAGCTGCTGGAGGAGTTTATATGAGAGGTGTGGGGATGTTTCTTTATATATATATATATATATATATATATATATATATATATATATATATATATATATAGAGAGAGAGAGAGAGAGAGAGAGAGAGAGAGAGAGAGAGAGAATACTAGGAAAAGCAAACACGAGAATCCAGAGCGCTTACGTGTATTACCACATCTTCAGAGGACGAGTTACAGAGTGAGGAAGTAGATACAGTACAAGTTAGCTTCTATGTTTCCTCTAGTTTTGTAAACATAACTTTCGTTGTATCTATTTTTTATCTGTAACTTGTTTTCTGAAGATGTGGTAATACGCGAAAGTGCTCAGGATTCTCGTGTTCTCTCTCTCTCTCTCTCTCTCTCTCTCTCTCTCTCTCTCTCTCTCTCTCTCTCTCTCTCTCTCTCTCTCTCTCTCTCTCTCTCTCTCTCTCACGAGAAGTCATATTCTGTAAGGTCTATCGTCAGCAGTTGATGGAAAGCAAATTCTTGCTAAATGTGCTAAACGTTACGTTCGCTTAAATGTATGTGTGTGTGTGTGTGTGTGTGTTCAGTTTTTGTAAGAGAATGTTTATCTATCTATCTTTGCCTTTTCTTTCATTCCCAGTGCTTCCACCCCAGTGATGGTGGTCACCCCGTCTTCCGTGAGGGTCAAGTAACAGACCTCTCTGAATGTGGATGTTCTGTGCAGGAATCGCACAAGGGTATTGCAAGTGGCATCAGCTCCACGTTAGTCTTCGTGAGGTAAGTGTGAACGCTTGTTATTGGGTAAATATGAATCCGGAGATATCCTTAGGTGTCTTTCGTTTGTTAATGTATTGATATTACTGTCCCACTTATCTCCTGGTTGAGTCTGGAAGGGCAATCAAGAATGTTGACTCTCTAATCGGGGGGAAAAAGTCTACGTCATAGACGTTATTGTTGGGTTCTGGGAAAGAGAGAATCTTGAACTCTTCTTCCCGGTGTAATCCTTCTCTCTGCGTCTGTCTGTCTCTCTCCCTTCTGTCCGTCTATATCTTCCTGTCTCTTCCTCCTGTCCTTCTTCATCGTCCTTTCTCCCTTCCTCTTCCCCATTTGCATCTTCTTGCCTCCCTTCCTCCTCTTCGTCTACATCTTCTTGTCTCCCTCCCTCCTCATCGTCCACATCTTCCTGTCCCCGTCCTTCCTCCTAGTTTCCTTGTCCGTCCTCGAGCCTCCGTTCCTCCCCTTCGTTTCATGTCCGTCATCCTGCTCCCGTCCCTCCTATTCATGCCCGTGTCCCTCCCTCTTCCTCTCTCCGTTCCTCCTCTCCCTTTCCGTTATCTTGTCGCCGCCGTTTGCCTCTTCTCCGAGTCGCAACTCTCCTCCTTGTACGTTGTCCTTCCTCCTCTCATCGCGCCTCTTTCCGTATCCGCGTCCGTCTTTCCCTCTCCATCCCTCCTCTCCTCTCCTCTCTCCGCGTCCGTTCCGGCATGTCCGTCCCTCCTCTCCTCCTCACGTCATTGAGATCCTCACCTGCCGTAGCAGCGGTGGTAGTGGTGCCGGGTCCGCTGGGCTGCCCCGCGAAGGAGTGGCACCTACCTACCTACCTTCCTCTCCTCCCACGGCCGCGGTCCTGCACAAAATAGCAATCTGGCTGGCGGGATGAGTGTCGGCGGACACAAAGGGCGTCACTTGGCCAGCATATTAGAGCTGAGCGGCCCACACGCGCAGAAAGGACACAGCCAAGTGGATAATTGAAAACACGGCAACGACAATGGCGAGGGGCTGGAAGTCAACTGTTCGTCTTGATGCGTGGGTGAGCAGTCATACCAGAGGGTCCTTGTCTCTCGCCGGCCCACAGTCTCTATCTCCCTCTGTCTCTCTGTCCCTCACGCACGCCAGCCACACGTTGATCATTTGTTCGTGCGGCGGGGTCGTTAGTAAACTATTTCTAAAGTCACCACCGGCCGGGGTGATTAGCTAAGGCCTTAGTGGGAGGCGGTCTGACAGCGGCCCAGGTTAACGTTAAAGGACTTCGGAGTTGGCGCAGGGATTGGGACGCGGAGGGATCCCGGGCCCAGGGCGTCAAACAACAGAGAACGGCGGCCCACCTACGGGAGAACGAGAAAAAGACTGCGACAACAAAAAAAGAAGAAAAGGAAAACATCCCACACGTCCTCCAAGCTTAACATTAGCGAGTTCGGTCGGTTTGAGGAGAGGTTGAGGACCGGACCCGGTAGTTACAACACCCGGGAATTCCTTGTGATCTCCCTTCACGCGACGGGAACTACTTTCTATAACATGTTTGTGTAGCGGATTGAACAAGGACCTCACGAGAGGCAGCAGTGCGCCTCGTACCCTGAGGTGCTATACAGCGGGGCTCCGACACCCCAGGTCAAAAATACCCGGGGAAAAAAAGGAACATATAAAGGGAGGGAAAAACACGCAAGTGAATACAGTGAGCGGGCGGCGTTAGAAGGTCCCCCCCTTGGCAAACATTTTCGGTTAGTGGCCGCCATTATGAGCTGATCCGTATAGCTAATGGGATTGAAGAGTCCTGAGAGATGCCCTAGGCGGCCAGCTGGGGCCGGCAGTGATTGAGATCTGATCGTTTTCATTCCTGGCGCGTGGGCGGAGAGGGAGGCCAACCTCTCTCTCATCTCCCTCACACACACACACACACACACACACACACACACACACACACAGATAGGCTTCCGGAAATAATTTTTGGAACGAAGCAGCTGATGGCGGGCGGCCGCTGTGGCTAAGCTGACGTTTTGAGCAAGATTAATGATGTTATTATTATTATCATTAATGTAATTTTCAGTATTTGGAATAGCACAATAGGCGATGCCATTCTTAAAACCTCCTCTAAATGGAAAAAATGAGTCGTTAAACCGACGCTTTGTATAGATTTTTCATGATATATTCAATTTCTTTTTTACGTCGTAACTTGATTGAAAGAAGGAAAAATTTTTTTTTCCTCTTTTCTATTTTAGCTGAGATGACACAGGCAACTGAGGCCCTAATCGAAGCCATCTCATATATATATATATATATATATATATATATATATATATATATATATATATATATATATATATATATATATATATATATATATATATATATTCTTGTGAGTCCAGGGGGAAATGAAGCCCGATAAGTTCCCAAGTGCACTTTCGTGTAATAATCACATCATCAAGGGCGATGAAAGAAAGAAATATAACTCAGTTGATATACAACGAAGAGACGTAGCTAGGACGCCAAATGGCGTTTCTAACTAAGATTCTTAATCATCGTTGTAACGCAGAACTTTAAATCGTTAGTTATTACCGTAACATTGACGTCTTTGAACACCGTTTACAGCAGTAGTTACGGTTCCCAGACGCGGTCCTATGAGTCACACCTCTGCCTTAACCGACCACCACGCCTACTTCACTCCACCTTAACTGGCCACCACGCCTCCTCCACACCACCTTAACTGGCCACCACGCCTCCTCCACTCCAACTTAACCGGCCACCACGCCTCCTCCACTCCACTCAACCAGCCATCACGTCTTCTCCACTCCAACTTAACCGGCAACCACGCCTCCTCCACTCCAACTTAACCGGCCACCACGCCTCCTCCACTCCACTCAACCAGCCACCACGTCTCCTCCACACAGCTTTAACCGGCCACCACGCCTCCTTCACTCCACTTAACCAGCCACCAGGCCTCCTCCACACAGCTTTAACCGGCCACCACGACTCCTCCACTCCAACTTAAACGACCACCACGTCTCCTCCACTCCACTTAACCAGCTACCACGCCTCCTCCACACAGCCTTAACCGGCCACCACAACTCCACTCCACTTTTAACCGTTACATTCCCCCCCACTCTACTCTCACCAGTCACGCCCACTACACTCCACCCTCGGCAACCACAATCCCACAACTTCATCTTAACTAACCATACCTTAATCCCACCCTCATTAACCACATTTTACCCTCATTAACCACACGTATGCTCTGTCCTCATTTACCACTCCGTCCAATGTACCCTCATTAACCATACCTTTACGCTGTCATCGTTAAACATTCTTCCCTCGTTAACCATTCTTCCACTCTGCCATTGTTAACCACGCCTCCACTCTTTCCTTGTTGACCATGCCTCTGCTCTTCCCTCGTTAAGCATGCCTCCACTCTTTCCTCGTTAACCATGCCTCCACTCTTTCCTCGTTAACCATGCCTCAACTCTTCCCTCGTTAACCATGCCTCCACTCTTTCCTCGTTAACCTTGCCTCAACTCTTCCCTCGTTAACCATGCCTCCACTCTTCTCTCGTTAACCATGCCTCTGCTCTTCACTCGTTAACCATGCCTCCACTCTTCTCTCGTTAACCATGCCTCTGCTCTTCCCTCGTTAAGCATGTCCCCACTCCTCCCTCGTTAATCATGCCTCTACTCCTCCCTCGTTAACCACACCTCTGCCCTAGCCTTACCACTCCCACTTGTCTCATTTCCAATCTTCTTAGAAATAGTTACAATCCATCCTTATCAGTGATAACTCAGTTATTATTATCAATATTATCATTTTTATAATTATCATTATTACTATTGTTATTTTTGATATTATTATTATTATTATTATTATTATTATTATTATCCCTGGGGATAGAGGATTAAGAATACTTCCCACGTATTCCCTGCGTGTCGTAGAAGGCGACTAAAAGGGGAGGGAGCGGGGGGCTGGAAATCCTCCCCTCTCGGTTTTTTTTTTAATTTTCCAAAAGAAGGAACAGAGAATTGGGCCAGGTGAGGGTATTCCCTCAAAGGCCCAGTCCTCTGCTCTTAACGCTACCTCGCTAATGCGGGAAATGGCGAAGTTTGAAAAAAAAAGAAATATTATTATCATTATTATTACTACTATCATTATCATTATCACTGTTATCATTATTATCATTATTTCTAATATTAGTGTTATTATCATCATCATCATCATCATTTCTTCAAAAATAATCACCAGAACCATTGTTGCCATTTTCCCCAACTCGGTCAAGGCAGAAATAAGACATTTCGTAAATTACGTACATCCAATCAGTAATTGTGTAATTATCAGTGTTGTCTGCGTCATTAGTGTTAATTACGATTAATGGCCTTCGCCTCCAGCCATGAGGGAAAGTCATGGAGACCATAGGGTAATGTAGCTCTCGAAATTCCTGTAATATTATAAGACATTGTAGATGTATGTTATATATATATATATATATATATATATATATATATATATATATATATATATATATATATATATATATATATATATATATATAAACTAGTATCCTTATTATCATTATTGGTACTATTATTATTATCATCATTTATATTATTATTATTATTATTATTATTATTATTATTATTATTATTATTATTATCATTATTATTATTATATTATTATCATTATTATTATCATTATTATTATTATTATCATTACTATAATTGTTATTATCATCATTATCATTATTATCATTATCATTATCATTATTATTATTATTATTATTATTATCATAATCAATATGATGGGGGAGATTGTATTGTTATTCTGTATTGTCGTTAGCAATGTATTATTCACAATTTTTTTATTCAGTCATCCTACTTGAATACCACATTATAACAATGAATAACTTTTATCTAGAAATGAAGATCTTTTTCCCCTAAAGTGTTGTGGCTTATGTAAACCTTTTTTTTTCGTCATGCAGTGAGGCACATGTAGACAACACGAGTCATATGACCGTGGTGAGGGAACCTAGGGCAGTGAGGTAGTTTCCACGTGTTTCTTATCTTTCTCATTATCATCAGTGAGGCACGTTATATACCCATCGTTTCCCACACACACACACACACACACACACACACACACACACACACACACACACACACACGTATTCTTATATCTTCGGATAAGAAAGTGGTCATTATAGTGTACAATACCCGTACTGGACACGATATGACCTTTGATTATATTGGATTGACCTTTGACCTGTTCCTTAAGGTAATAGGTCGAAGGTCAGTGCCATTACACCCTTGGGTCGCACCGTCTTGTTCAAGGGTCGAACCGTCTTGTTCAGGTGTCGTAACTTTGTGTGTCGTACCTTCGTGTTTAGGTGCCGTATTTTTGTGTTCACGGGTCGTACCGTTGTGTTCAAGGGTCTTTCCGTCGTGTTCAAAGGTCGTAGGGTCATGTTCAAGAGTCGCACGGTCATGCTCAATGGTCGTGCGGTCGTGTTCAAGGGTCGTACGGTCGTGTTCGTGTCGCACAGTCGTTCTCAAGGCTCGTACGGTCGTGTCCGAGGGATAATGTGACCAGACGTCTGCAAGTTGCGGACCTGAGCGAGGGTAGATGCTGACGAAGGCAACAGAGACTCACGAAACAGTTCTCCTGGTTCACTCACGCCCATATTCTTCCCTCACCCCTACATCCTACTGACTGTCAGTAGACGTATTCCAGTCTACTTGATATTCACTCAAATGACGTTGCTGATTGATTCCAAACCATTTGTCTTGTTGTTGTGTATTTCATCATCAGGCAAATGATGTGATTTGATGGTTTGATTGCGTGATTCTTTGTTTCATTGTTTTGGGTCGTTGTGTAATTTCTTATGATGGTCTTGTGTGATGGTGTGTTGTCTATATGATGGTCTTGTGTGATGGTGTGTTGTCTGTATGATGGTCTTGTGTGATGGTGTGTTGTCTATATGATGGTCTTGTGTGATGGTGTGTTGTCTATATGATGGTCTTGTGTGATGGTGTGTTGTCTATATGATGGTCTTGTGTGATGGTGTGTTGTCTATATGATGGTCTTGTGTGATGGTGTGTTGTCTATATGATGGTCTTGTGTGATGGTGTGTTGTCTATATGATGGTCTTGTGTGATGGTGTGTTGTCTATATGATGGTCTTGTGTGATGGTGTGTTGTCTATATGATGGTCTTGTGTGATGGTGTGTTGTCTATATGATGGTCTTGTGTGATGGTGTGTTGTCTATATGATGGTCTTGTGTGATGGTGTGTTGTCTATATGATGGTCTTGTGTGATGGTGTGTTGGTGTGTTGTCTATATGATTGTCTTGTGTGATGGTGTGTTGTCTATATGATGGTCTTGTGTGATTGATGTGTTGTCTATATGATGGTCTTGTGTGATGGTGTGTTGTCTATATGATGGTCTTGTGTGATGGTGTGTTGTCTATATGATGGTCTTGTGTGATTGATGTGTTGTCTATATGATTGTCTTGTGTGATGGTGTGTTGTCTATATGATGGTCTTGTGTGATGGTGTGTTGTCTATATGATGGTCTTGTGTGATGGTGTGTTGTCTATATGATGGTCTTGTGTGATTGATGTGTTGTCTATATGATTGTCTTGTGTGATGGTGTGTTGTCTATATGATGGTCTTGTGTGATGGTGTGTTGTCTATATGATTGTCTTGTGTGATGGTGTGTTGTCTATATGATGGTCTTGTGTGATTGATGTGTTGTCTATATGATTGTCTTGTGTGATGGTGTGTTGTCTGTATGATGGTCTTGTGTGATGGTGTGTTGTCTAAACCTGACTCTTAAAGGAAGAAAGGTTATAGGAATAGAATTAGACGAGAGAAGGTTGAGGGTTCCACAGTTTAGCTGCTCTAGGAAAGAAGAAGGATGTGTCGTAATGATGATCAGTCCTCATGTGGCTGGTGGCTGTGGGGGGAAAAGATAAGAATTCGGGGTGTGGGTAGATTGCATATAGAGTCATTTTCAGACTCTAGATTGAGGATGTTTACGTAACAACACTTCCATGCATGCGTACATCATACAGAAACACACACACACACACACACACACGCGCACTAGAGAGAGAGAGAGAGAGAGAGAGAGAGAGAGAGAGAGAGAGAGAGAGAGAGAGAGAGAGACGATGTGAGGAACATCGTGTTTGCGATCTCCGGGCGGGTCATCCGGACCCAGATAGTTGTGAGTGATGGCCACTAGGCCGTGACTCAATTGTCCTATGACCTCCTCCTCCTCCTCCCTCCCTCAGCTGCTAGGCCTGACCCCTGCACTGGTGAATGGAGATGTCCACACTGGTAAAGCTGATACACGAATGATGTGATGCGTCACCTGTGTGAAACAGTACAGGTCATGTGGGATTTTTGTGTTCGTGGAATTGAACTCTTGCTTGTTAAGGTACCAGTCGTGGTCGTTTACGATCGAGTGTGATGGTTAGGAGTGAGATTTGTGTTCCGTCTCTCTCTCTCTCTCTCTCTCTCTCTCTCTCTCTCTCTCTCTCTCTCTCTCTCTCTCTCTCTCTCTCTCGGGCGTCCTGAGGAAGGGCTGGCGACACCTCCACCCGCCCTGGTGTCCTGCGACACCTGAGCGTGTGTAGCTGGAGGGCCGCCACTCCACTAATCTATTAATACCTGTGGCCGGACCTCTGATGACATGCCTCCCGTCCCGCCCCGCCTCTCCGCCGCGCCCGCCCCCCGCACACACAGGAAACCCCCCTTCCCTACTAATCGCCAGACCACCTTCACTTCCCACGTACAAATGAGCCATTCTCGCCCCCACACCCCCCTTGACCCCCCACCGCTTCACAAACTGATGTCACAAAGCCACACATTCCCTGCCTTCTTGAAAAGCGCCGTCTCTCTCTCTCTCTCTCTCTCTCTCTCTCTCTCTCTCTCTCTCTCTCTCTCTCTCTCTCAAGGGTGTCCCGTGAGAGGGTGGTGTGTATGGACGCGTCGCTGTCACTCATATTCTAATTTTCTTTTTTTTTGGGAGGGGGAGCTTCATCATCCGAGGCTCACTGATGGTAGAGAAGTGAGAAGGCAAAATTGCTGCGTCGATGACTCACGTTGGCGATGCTCGACGTCCTCGACTGGCAAAGGGAAGCAGAGAGGCGGCATCAGCAGCATCGTCGTTCTTCAGCGTGCTCGAGGGAGGAAGGAAGAGGAAGGAGGGAGGGAGGCCTCCTGTGGTGGCGGAGCGAGGCGATGAATAGGGGCGGCGGTTTTCCCCCCAAGGACAAAAGTTTTGTCGTGCGTGTTGTTAGTTTTGTCGAGTCGTGTATGTGTGGCTTGTAGTGCGGTGTGGTGTACTGTGCCGCTCCGCTCCTCCGTCCACCTGGGCGGCCCGCGAAGCCCCGGCCTCTGTGTCTCTGTGAGTGCTGATGGTCCATGAGATTGTGGCAAGCTCGTCTAAGGCGAAGACTATTACACAGGGATGTTCGACCCTCACTCGTCCAGTCCTCCGTCGACGTAAATCTTGACCTCTTGAAAAGGGTCTCAGAGGCTCCGGTAAGGGTTGTTCTCTCTCTCTCTCTCTCTCTCTCTCTCTCTCTCTCTCTCTCTCTCTCTCTCTCTCTCTCTCTCTCTCTCTTGCTCTGTGGTTGTAGTGATGAACAGCCTTCACTCCTCCCCATACCGTTCTTGGTGGCGCAATCACCGTCTGCACGAGCACAGAGAGACCTGCAGAGTACATGGCAGATAATTCGCTTGGTTCCAGCTGACGTCTTGCCCCATGCTTGGCATCGGTTCATGCCACACCTCCCTTCACCTTTCCCTCATTGGTCTCAGGCGTGGTCCGTGCACGTCATGCACACCTTCCTCAACAAGACATACGCACGGCATATTATTTACACTTTCCTTACAGTGTTGCTCATTCTGTGCGTCAGTCAAACCTCCCTGACTTAGAAACCAGCAACTATAGCTGACGGTGTCTGTCTGTGATAGATCACTCAACCCTGTTCTACATGTTGCTGACTATAACTTGGAGGTTCCTGCCTGGTGTGTGGTACTCAACTCCCTGTGAGGCTATACGTTCATGGCAGGATCAGCGTTGGTTCCTCCCTAGGTTGCAGTATGAGGTGGTTCCTTCTGAGTGTGTGGTATGTGCTTCCTTTGGCTACCTGGTGTATGCTGCTTCAGTGATTAAACACTTGCACGTTACTGTGGATCACACGACGGAGGATGAAGTGTTTCAACACGTCTCTACGCCCCTTGACGTTGCGTTGGCACACCTTCTACACAGCCCTGTGCTCCATGGCGCTCACCTGTGTCTCCCACAAGCACGGCTCCAGGACCCGACAGTGCTGTGGTTCTGATCTTGCTTTTCCCTTTGCATCATTCTTCTTCCTCCCACCTCCTCCTCCTGTTCTGGTTGTTCTCCGTCCCTCAGCTCTTCCTTCTCTTCCTCTGTTTCCTCCACCCTCTCTCCCCCACTCCTCCTCCCTCTTCCTTCTCTTCCACAGTTTCTTCCTCCCTCTCTCCCCCACTCCTCCTCCCTCTTCCTCTCTTCCACTGTTTCCTCCTACCTCTCTCTCCCACTCCTTCTCCCTCTTCCTTCTCTTCCACTGTTTCCTCCTCCCTCTTCCTTCTCTTCCACTGTTCCCCCCACCCTCTCTCCCCCTCCTCCTTCCTCTTCCTTCTCTTCCACTGTTTCCTCCTCCCTCTTCCTTCTCTTCCACTGTTTCCTCCTCCCTCTTCCTTCTCTTCCACAGTTTCCTCCACCCTCTCTCTCCCACTCCTCTTGTGTCCTTGTTCCAGCCAAATCTGGAGGTCTGAAATCCGATGTCTGATGATCTTCCAGGGGGGTGGGTGTATTTCCCATAGGCTCCACATACACACACACACACACACACACACACACACACACACACACACACACACACACACACACACACACACACACATACCTCTCACAGAGGGCGGGCAAGTGTGGTGAACTGTGTGAGAATAATCACCATTGTAATTACAGTATTCATTGAGGAGATGTGAACCACAGAGTCCAATGATATCGTCCAGATGTATATACGATAGATTACAAAGACTGTTTAAGTAGATATCAGTTCTGGTTGTCGTGAGATACCGAAAGGAACTGTTTGATATCAGATGATATCAGTTTCAATCATTTTGGTCCTCCAGTATTACCTTAATCTATCGTGTGAGAATGATCTATCGTGTGAGAGTGATCTATCGTGTGAGAGTGATCTATCGTGTGAGAGTGATCTATCGTGTGAGAGTGATTGGTGTCGCCTTGATAACGTACCTTGACCCTGGGTCTTGGAAGATAACATATGCAGTCAGCGTTATCACTAGTATGTGGTACATTCAGTTGCGTTTTAATTACATTTCAGCTTTTGGTGTTTTTTCCATTTAACCGTGAGAAGAGCGATGTAGCCAGCTTTTTTGTGTATGTAAGGTTATATACAGTGATACATGACAGTGAAAAACAGTCAGGAACATCTTGTTTTATTAGCCAGGGAACCGCGAGAGAGTCACAGGCGAATCCGGAAATGGGTGGGAGTGGACTCTCTCTCTCTCCTCTCTCTCTCTCTCTCTCTCTCTCTCTCTCTCTCTCTCTCTCTCTCTCTCTCTCTCTCTCTCTCTCTCTCTCCGTGCATGGTAGCCACTCATGCACGAGAGAGGAAATAGGGAATTTTCTCCTTAGAAAAACGCAGCATTCGGAAATGCTTGTACATCCTTTTTTTCCCCCATTGTCCCCAGTTATGTATCGGATGCTCTGAGTGTCGGGCCATAGAGCCAATAGCCAAAGCACGGTATGTTTGATGTCAGCTTTTATTATAACTATCATCATCATTATTATTATTATTAGTATTAGTATCATTATTATCATTATTATCATTATCATTATTATCATTATTATCATTGTTATTATCATTATAATTATTATTATCATCATTATTATTATTATTATTATTATTATTATTATTATTATTATTATTGTTATTATTATTATTATTATTGTTATTATCATTATCATAATCATTATTATTATTATTATTATTATTACTACTTCTACTACTACTACTACTACTACTACTACTACTACTATTATCATCATCATCATCATCATCATCATCATTTTATGGACTTCCGTGGTGTGGCGGTTAGCGTTCCCGACCGTGACGCATTCACGGTCCCGCCCAGGGTCGAGCGACGCATAGGTTGGAATCCTGGTTACGGCAGTCGGTCCACAGTCAACCCAGCTGTTCATCCACCTTAGAGGTTGGTCGATAAAATGGGTACCTCAGTCCATGAGAGGTGACGTCACGAATGGCCTCACCCTACCATAGTATGTCCCAACCAGCAGTTTGCTGGGTACGTTAACAACCATTCGTGTTCCTCCATCCTACCACAATACCACCACGTACGACCAGCCCCTGCCTGTAACACCGTCACCCCCTGCCACCTCTGCTCCCCTACACTACCACCATCCTCCATCCTACCACAACACCACCACGCATAACCAGCCCCTGCCTGTAACACCGTCAAACCCTGCCACCTCTGCTCCCCTACACTACCACCATCCTCCATCCTACTGCCCTCTGTATCCGTGTTGTCCTGTGGTGTCCTACACCACACAGCCTACATTCTTGCCTGGTACGCTCCCCACCGCCGCTCTACACTGGCCCGTCAGCCCCACACCAGCCATCAAGCCCCTCCTCACCTTCACTAAACACCCACTAAACGCTCCGCACACCATTGTCCAAGAGGTGTCGACTGGGCCCGCCATCATTGTGGGTTCGACTCCCCGCCGTCCTCTCGCCCCTGCCCGGACAATGGGTCGCTGATGACCTCCCAGGAGGTTGACCTCCCACCCGGGGTCTGACCTCTTCCAAGCCACTATTCACCCGCCTCTCTCCATTCCCACTGAGCCTCTGGCTTTGTGTCGTCTTAAGCAGGTTTTGCCTCGTAGTTTATGTTGTAGAAGCGGATGCATCGGGAGGCCAGGCTTTGTGCTAACTGTATATATATGTGGGTAATGGGACGGTAAATGAATGTAGAAACAGAGGGAGGCTGTGTGTGTGTGTGTGTGTGTGTGTGTGTGTGTGTGTGCGTGTGCCTTGCGTCTTTAGTTGTGTGTGTGTGTGTGTGTGTGTGTGTGTGTGTGTGTGTGTGTGTGTGTGTGTGTGTGTGTCTGTCTGTCTGTCTGCGTATATATAGGGGTGATTTTAAAAAGCTTGTTTTCTTTCACTGACGAGAGAGAGAGAGAGAGAGAGAGAGAGAGAGAGAGAGAGAGAGAGAGAGAGAGAGAGAGAGAGAGCGTTTGACGTACGTAAGACTGGCTAACCGATAGATACAAAGGCATTTTGAAGAGAGTAAGGTTGAGGGATCCATACTGAGGCTCCAGCGGTGGTGGTGGTGGGTCGTCCTCTTCTCTCTCTCTCTCTCTCTCTCTCTCTCTCTCTCTCTCTCTCTCTCTCTCTCTCTCTCTCTCTCTCTCTCTCTCTCTCTCTGTGTGGTAACGCCGACCACCACTGAGCTTAACTCCCTCCTGAAGAGTACACCATAAAGCACTGACGTCGTGGTTTCTTCTCATCTCTCCCCCACACACACACACCTTGCCATCACCCTGACTTGATCTCTCACACGAAATGGCTTTACTTTTCGACCTCGTGTTTCCTTCAGGGCTTACCATAGGCGGGCGGGGAGGAGACGATTAATCATACCTGGCCTTTCTTTCATATAAGATCTGTTTCTACGTAGATCTGATGCTGGTGTGACGGTGTGAACTACTGTATGTGCACCATCTTCTTCTCTCAAATACCCTGTGTCCCCAAACCGCCTGCCCCCTTGCCATACACCCTGTGTCCCAGTACCAACTCGTCCCATACACATCTCCCAGCATTCTCTAACTACTACCACACATCCTGTGTCCAGTACAATCTTCCCTTCCCATACACATTTTATGTCCCATCACTATCTCCCCTTCCCACACACCCAGTGTCTCAGCATCATCTCCCTCCTCCCTCACACCCTTTCCAGCACCACCTCCCCTCCCTCACACCCCTTTCAGCACCTTCTTCCCTCCCTCACACCCCTTCCCGCACCATCTCCCCTCCCTCACACCCCTTCCAGCATCTTCTTCCCTCCCTCACACCCCTTCCAGCACCATCTCCCCTTCCTCACACCCCATCCAGCACCTTCTTCTCTCCCTCACACCCCTTCCAGAACCATCTCCCCTTCCCACACACACCATGTGTTCCACACATTCTCTCTCCCCACCACATAATCTTCACTATTCGTTCCTACCATCCACCCTGCCCCATCTCTTTCCCCTTCCTTCCTCACGATCCTCCCCCCACCTCTTGTAAACCCTTTCTGCCTTGCCATATTCTCCCCACCTCATCCTCTCGCACCCTAACCTCCCGTCACTGTCGCATCCCTTACCACCCGCTGTCGCAACCTCACTCC